>NW_021853381.1:905512-906373 GCF_003651465.1 Formica exsecta
CCCACAAAGAGTTCTATCAATTATCTTTAACAATCAAAGTGCTAAAGTCAAAAACAAAAAAGTTATACCGCTTTAAAGTTGCGAAAAATGTTAGCCCCCCTGTATCTTCAAGTGATATTTTCGATGCTTTAAACGACGGAATTATTTTTAAAACCGATAGAGAACTCTAGAACCTTTCGAGGGGCACCCAAAACTATAACAATTTTTTTTTTTAATTTTAAAAATAGGGGCCAACTTCACAGAGGTTCTTATTTGTTGCATCGGTTTCGCATAAATATAAGTGAGAAACTTGACATCATTAGTTGGTCGATAATATTACATACGTATGTAGATTCGTTACATTGTAACACGAACTGCACGTACGAATAATTGGGAAGATGATTACTGCATACCGGATTCCGTCGACGGATTTCAAATAAATTGTTTAATTGATGAACAGCTCCGCAGTCGTGGAAAAATGACTTCGTTATCGCAATCGCTTTTTTACTAACAAGGAGAGAATATTGCATTTGTATTAGATGGAACTAATACGTGGAATTATCAAGATATGAAATGTGTTCTCGTTAACCATATGTTTCTCTCCGCTTTTCTAAAGTAATGCAGAATTCAATATAAGCTTAACATTCATTTACCCTTCCAAATAGCATTAAAACTCACGTGAAGCTCTTATTGAATAGACAATGAAGTTTCATTGCAACGAATACCGACATTTTCGTTATAATGAAATTTCATTAATATCCAATCCATTCAATGATCTTGTTAATCGTTTTAATATAGAAAAGCAAAGCTTAAATATTAAACGAGAGATCTAAATTTCACAAGCTGCTTCCAAAAACATAATTGTATTATATATATATATAT
>NW_021853381.1:906624-912295 GCF_003651465.1 Formica exsecta
ATTGTACAGATAATTTATAATAATAAATATTAGAAAAATTGGAGAGAGAGAGAGAGAGAGAGAGAGAGAGAGAGAGAGAGAGAGAGAGATGATTTAAAATGTATAAATTATTAAAAATGGTTTTAACAATATACATTTCAACAATATAAATTTCAAATCTTGATAAGAGATATTTAAAATTATATATATGTATTATATACATATCAAAAATAAAAAAAGACTATGTTTACTTGAAAAACGGAAAAACATCAACATATAATGATATAAAAATTTCTGTTGGGATTTATTGCGATAATGCAATTTCCGTGTCAAGGCAATCTCTTGCGTATGTTGACATTAATATCGCCACCGGTTATGTGACCTTGTCGCAGACTTTGAACTTCTCGTTCAATGAAAATAAGTCCCTATGCAAGGACATGGATATCGATTGAGAGAAAAAGAGAGAAGCCACCAATAACTCTGCCATTAATGATCCCAGAATGTGATCTTTTTTTTTCGATAGAGGCAGTTCTTTTAAATGCCAACTATATATGGTCGCAGATTGATAATTAATCTCGTTATATTCGATACCACATATCGGTGATTATATAAAATATATTTTTAAAAAATTACAAGTTTTACAGAAATTATTGTAAAATTAATTAAATATTTGTAATTCTATAAGATTTTTTCATAAAATTCATAAATGCCTATTTATTTTGCCCACTTCCGATAAGTTTTTTTAAAAATATTGATATTACATTGACAAAAAAGAGAGCCAATGGCGATCAAAGTTTTTTTCGAGTAAAATTGAATCATTAAAATCCATAATCTTCTAAGATGTTTCCGCCAAATTTTATAGTGTTATTTTCAATTTTTAAAATATTAAAAAATTATGAGAAATAAAAATTATAAAGTTATTAGTACTGCTTATCAGATCAATATGTCCAATCGCAAGATGACTTTCGATAATACATCATCTGAAACGTATCTTTCTCCTTTTCGTGTTAATTCTCATCCCTTCCCTTCTGAATCAAATAAACGCTTGGTGAGCAGATGTTACTCGTTTATTTACCGCCGCAAATATTTATCCGCGATGTAAAGTTGCTCTATTGCCCTACGGACCACAAACCGTAATTGCATATCGATCGAAAGGTTTCTCTCTCAGCTGTGCTTTCTTTTCTTAAACTAAGGTCCAAGGCCATTTCTTGAGATGAATCTCAATGACGAATTACTGCCATTTGCTGTTTACTTAGTCTACTATTCAAACAAATTATCTTTGATTGCCACCGTTTCCTGTAATCGGCAGAAATTGATATTGTTTGACTTAACTTAGAGCAAAAAATTACAAAAAAGAGAATTAAGAGAAAACTTAGAATTACGTTAAACATGTATCACAAAATGTACATATATGTAACACGATCAAAATTGTATATGTATATAATGTGCATTTTTTTATGGATCAAACAACAATTTCAAAGTAACAATTACAATGTGTGACATGTGTATGCAATATTGAAAATTGTCAGCTAGTAAATTTTATTTATGAACTTGAATTATATACATGCATGTTTGTATTATATTCATGTGTGTATGCAATTTTCTCAAAACTAGATCATAATGATGATTTGAATATTCAAGAACGTAATGTTCCATAATTAGAGATCGCTTTACAGTTATATTATAAAATGATCCACTGTCAAATCTCATTAAGGACTAGTACTTTACTTTAATAACTTCATAACGAGATTCATTGCTTATTACGTGAAAATTAAACGGCAGAGTTCTTAATTTGGCATTGACCATCGGAATTATTTATCACATATTTCAAATATAAACTGTCTCGTCTCACACTCGCGCGTTATATGTAATAAAACAACTAATGTTAAAATTTCCCTCGCATTGAGAAATATATATTATGCGACCTGTATATTATCCGAAAAGTTTCCAGAGGCTTATCAACTAATAAACACTCAAACATGATATAGAAACAAAACTTTCAAGATAAGTAGTATATATCTCATTGAGGTAACCTACATATATATCACAACAAAAGTCAATACATTATTCGTCAAATATGACAGATAAATGTAAAAAAAGGAAAAATGTATTAATATGCAACATTAAAGAGAGAGAGAAGAGAAATCTAAATTGTTCATAAATTTATAAACTCCGTAAATATAAACAAAAATTTTACATTCATTAAAACAAGAAAAATTAAACAAAATGGTAGTATGTGTGATTATACTTGTTCCAATGAGAATCGCTGCATACGCACAAAAAGACAGAGGATTATCATCTGCTCG
This sequence comes from Formica exsecta, assembly GCF_003651465.1. Classification (NCBI taxonomy): domain Eukaryota; kingdom Metazoa; phylum Arthropoda; class Insecta; order Hymenoptera; family Formicidae; genus Formica; species Formica exsecta. The sequence goes on from NW_021853381.1 coordinate 908,910, forward strand.
TATAATAATAATACAATTGCTTAAGCGCCGCTCGGTCAACAGCACGGCTAGCAAAGCGAGATCTACAGGTGTTCATGGAGCATATATAGCGAAGCGTCACTTCGTGTAATCAGTGAACACGTGCTCGGTCTTGTCTAAAAATCAATAAACATAGTAATATAACCTATGCATATGTAATCATCCGTTATTTCCCGCTTGAGTAATAAAAGGTCGATCCTTCGTTATAAAATTTTCTTCCTATTCCAAGCAGGAGAAAGATTCCGAAGAATCTCTCTCTTTGTCTCTCTCCGCTCTTATCAAAAAATATCCGTCGTTTCTCGTATGTTGCGAATAGATTTACGCAAAGAATATATTGTAAATGTGTAAAATAACACTTGCTGGTCGTAAATAGAAAAAATTGGAAAATTGTGGATTAAATAAGGAATATAAGAACATCTTTGATATTCTTATATTTAGCTATAAATGTAGATATTTGACTCCAGTCTGAGATATGTAGCAATGTAATTTTTATATAAGACAAATAAAACTGAAAATAAAAACGGATTTAACAAATGAAACATGCATATGAGCCTAAATAATTAACATAAAATTATTAAAGTAAATTATAAAAATATAAAATTTTAATTTTTAAATAATATAAACTGAATTGAATTGAATTGAATATGCGTTAGTGAAAAAAAAAGTAACTGTAGTTATTAAATTAAATTATGTTTAAATTAAATTTAATTTAATTATACAAAATAAAATCTCAAATTTTAAAATATTAAAACTAATTATATACAAAAATAAATTATATATAATACATCTGAGGTAAAAGACATGCTGATCCTTCAAAATTTTATCTGACGAAAATAAAAATCACATGTACGTTATTTCGTCAAGAATTCTCAAAAATCATCAATTTCACCCTATACGGCGAGAAAAATGCTTATCATATATCGTCATCGAGCGTATCCAAAATAGCTAGTACAAAGTCTCAAGAGGATAAGCCGAGATCCTTGTATCCTCGCACGCACGAACCACATAAAAGCACGGCACGTCTTGCGTAACCAACAAAGGTAAATCAAACTGCTACGCCTGACGGAAAATTCGATATCAACACGTGAGACATTACATTAATGCAAAGTCTATTGACAAGCGAGAACTACACGAGTCAGTTTCAAAATAAGAATATTGTATATAACCTTATTCTATTTTTCTCTCTGTTCTTTTCTTACTATACTCGTATTTATTCTTGATGATATGTTTTTGAGATTCAAATTCTTACAAACAGATAAATAAATATATTTTCAAAAATACGATATATATTAATTTAATCAATCATTTAGAGAAATTAAAAAAATTAATTTAGATATAATCTTTGATCCCCGTATCAAATTAATTTTAGAAATCAAAAAAGCAAGTTCTTGAACAATTGAATATATACAGATTAATATAAATCAGAATAGATTAATATAAAATTTTTTTTTTTACATCTCGATTATTTTTCTCTAATTTTTAGAAAAATGAGTTAAATCATTATTATATATTTACAATTTAAATTTTATCATATTTATAATTAATGACATATGTTATTTTATAAAATATATATTTCTCACAGAGAATATTAGCCACATGCGTATGTTTATTTCTACAGATAATTTCCTACTACAATATACGGAAACACGTGAACAATATCAAATAGTCCATCGCTGATTACACGATTACACCGTTTCTTTTCGAATTTCTAGAATCTAAGATAAGTTTACCTGCTTTGCTTTAGGAGCACGTCTTACTACGACTTACAAATACATCCCCGAAAGAAAGAATCAAATTATAGAGAAAGCTCCCTCTCGATCTCTCAATTCTTTCTTCCTTATTTCGCCAATAGCGGTCTCACAAGAATGAAACAAACATCCATCTCACAAAAGTGAATCTCCCTTCAGAAACACATGGTCTACTGTACGCGCTTTTTATCGGGAGATAAATTCTCGTCCCAGAAATACACCTGCGACTACGTCGCGCATTATCGCTATACTCATCAGCATCCTAACTTTTTAACTAAATACAACATCACGTCTATCGCCTATATATGCGAATAATCATCGCGCGGAAAATCTTCCAACTCGCTGCAACCGGGAGCGACCTTTGGCCTTCCGTTGTTGGAAACTCGATACCTCATAAAGAACCGTCCATCCTTCAAACGACGTGAGAAACGGTAACGACATGAAAAAAAAAAAAGTAATAACGAAAGGACGGCGTATCTACCGTGCTAACTTAGACATGCATTAACATAAAAATTATAAAAATTAAAAATAGCAACACATGGTGATCAATAATTTATTTAACGTTTGATTCGATATTCATTGTCAGTGATATATTCGAGATGTGGCGTTTAACATACGTTTAACAAAACATGAAATGCGTCACGCTCTTTCACATGCAAACTTTTTACATTTATCGGAACTCGGCGGAACCCCGTCGAAACGAACTTCCTTTGCCATTCATCACGCAAATGCATTCTTCAGAATAGATCGGTAAGTGATGTAATAGCTCATCAATGGCAATGTCTATAGATGTGGATGACATTGTGGTACAAGATATTTTGATTATATATATGTATATGTGCTAGAGCTAAAAAGAATAATAATAATCTATAAAAAAATTAAATGAAGAAAGGTAAAGGAGAAATATAGAACGATCTCTCTGCTTTAAAAAGAAACACAGCAAATTCGCAGAAAACTGTTAATTAAGGAGCAATATTAATCTCTGTTTCACCGTGAATTTATTATGTCAACGTAAATTGAGCCAATGCAAATTAACAGAACAAGACGCGAAAATGAAGATTAAAATAACAATAACTTTTGTCGAGGTATTCCGAAAGCTTGGAACTTGTCAACAATAATTTGTTACATGTCGAAAGTTATAGGTACGACAACTTTATTCATAATCCACGTCAGTTTGTTGAAAAAATGCGATAAGTCCATAAATCATTACTCGCGCCGAAATTTAAACTGTGCAAATATTATTTGTTAAAAAAATTATGCGGTAATCGCATAAATTACAATAAAACAATGCTTTGTAAAAGTTACTCCCGCATTTGCACGATGGTAAATATTTCGGGGTGATTACGATAACTGTGGCCCCCTATTTGAAAGGTCGTTTCTGAAGACATTTTTGACGAGGAACACGGGAAAAATAGTAAAAAAAATTTCCGACCAATAGTTTTCGAGATGTATCACTTTAAAGTATTGGACATGATAATAAAACTTTATAAAAACGGACCCAACGATGTTGACCTTGATATATGTTGTCAAGATCATGATCCTGAGTAACTTTTCCTTATAACTTAATCGGCGGTCTCTTATAATTTTTGAGATATTTAAAGTTAAAGTTTAATTCGAAAC
>NW_021853381.1:912415-938122 GCF_003651465.1 Formica exsecta
GGGGGGGCGGAACCCACTGCGTCCACGCATATACTTTACAATGCGAAGCGAGGAAATTAAAATAAATAAAAAAATTTTTTAAATTTTAACAAGTGATACATCTCGAAAACTATTGGTCGGAATTTTTTTTTACTATTTTTCCCGTGTTCCTCGTCAAAAATGTCTTCAGAAACGACCTTTCAAATAGGGGGCCACAGTTATCGTAATCGTGCCAATATTTCAATACCGTGAATAAATGCATTTTTTTTTTTTTGTTTTTGTTACACGGATAAGAAAAGCTTTATTGAATCTTGCAGTGAATTTTTCTCGAGCGATATAAATGAAAAGATGAAGAGATGCGCAATATGTGTAGTATAAACAGTAAAAGTGACAAGTAAAGAGCGAGCTATCAAATAAAGCTTTATTTCTCGTAGCAGAATAGGTATTCAGTATTGTTTAGCACCTGAGAAAATTAATTTTCGTGACATTGAAACTCTTACAGGACTTCTATTTACTACAATGGGGAATTATCTCTGCTGATGCAATGTAATCACATTTCATACTAATTATAATTTATTTGCGGTGCTAACGAGTATGTGACGCCATAAAATTTATGACGTAGACTGCGTCACACATTTGAGTATAGAATATATATAAAAATGTAACATTACTTATTATTTATCTTTCTCAAAATTATATTTCCAATTTCATAATAATAAAATTGAAAATTGTCTTGACTTTTGTATCATTTTTTTTTCCTGAATATTCTGATACTCTATACTCTATACATATTATCGAATTTTCTTTATGTCGACTTCAATTCATATATCCGAACAAATTTATCAAAATAAATTGCGAGCGCACGAATTAGACAACTTTATGAAAAATTAACAGAGAAATATAACGCAAACATAAAAAAGAATATAAAGAATACCGTCGAAACTGATGCGATATTAAAGTAGAATTAAATATGATGCCATTAAAATATTATTTAGATCAATAATTATTAAAAGAATATTTATAATTTTATTAATTTTATCACTGAAATATCAATGATATATTTACTCGATGCTCTCAACTACATTATTTGATTTCATTAAAATCAATACAAAAATTAACAAATAGATAAAATTAATAAATTATGTCATCGATAATAATAATATTACACTACAATACACAGAGAGTTTTCAATCAGTAACAGCAATTTACTGTTTCATTGTATCTGTGCTTAGAGTCATAAATATTTTCATATCTTGCATATCAGCATAACCGAAAGTAAACATGCTCGTTTGCTTCCACGTAAACATGAGCATGAATTAATATCGCTCATACATGATAGATGACTAAACCGTAGAATTAATATGGAAATTAACGCGAATATTAAATTTCGAACAAACTTCACGAGAACCACGGAGTTCGCGCAATTGAAGCATTATAATTTAATCGTTTGGAATATATTGGAAAGAGTTGTATAATCCCCGATCCAGTTTCTCGCACATTTATTCGCATTTATCCAAACCGCATTGATATATGTATGTTCAACACAGCTCTGCCATTACGCTAACTTATGCCCAAGCAGATATTCGTACAATCTAATAGTGAATTATAACTTGTACATTATATCTGTCTAATACACCAAATTTATAATCGAAGAAAAAGAATAATCTTAATAATCTCAGGAAAAAATTAATTATGCAATTTTTCTAGGAAAATACTACAATCATTGCATTTGCACTTTTGACCTTATATTTGAATCGTATCAAACGTTATATACGTGTGTGCTTTTTAATTTCAATTTCAAAAGATGATTTATATTCAACAAGCAATACACAATAATAAACTACGCATTTCAAAGACCATTTAACTAAAACAATTTCTGGTAACACAAACAAATCAAATATAAATTATATTTATTTTTATTTATACGAATAATTAAATGTTCGATAAGAATATAATTTACCTTTTTTTTTTAAATTAATATTATCGTATGATTAATTTTTTAAATCATTATTTTTTTAAAATTAATATTATCGTATCATTAATTTCATATACGCAAGAATAATGCAGTTTCGCGCTTGTACGATGTCAAACTCGTTAATGACACATAAACGAAGCCAAAATTGCAATTACGTTAGCCTTGAAGGTACATACACACGTTGGTAACTTTACAGAAAAGGGTCAAACAACGCCTGGGGTACAAGGGAAACTCATAATTAGATTGTTAGCTAATGGGGACCACCGCATGCAAATAAGTACGCGTGATACTACGCACAAGCTGGCGTAAGGCATTCGAGTGAGACCTTCTCAAACAAGAGAGACACCTCTATCCGAGTCTATTACACATGTGTAAAGAGTGTGATATGACAATATTTCGAGTGAGCAAAATTTGATCAAATAAGTTAACTTCGATATTAAAGAATTACCTGTAATAAATGCCAAATCAAATAAAAAAATGAAAAAAATTATCCAGTTCACTATTATGAGAAAAAAATCCAGATAAATATTTTATGAAAATATATCAGATAAGAATTTACTCGAATATAAATATCCTAAACTTTAATTTTTTTGTAGAAATCTAATTTTTTATAATATTCAAAAAAAATGTGCGTATTTTGATATGTTACACTACTAATTTTGTATATTGTATATATTATATTTCCGATTTAGGATTTAGGGCTTAGATATAATGAGAGAAATACGAAATTAAATATAAAAAATTGTAAAGAATTAAACGGAATTAAGCCCATATCCGACTGCATTGAAGTTTAAAAGATTGAAGATTGAAATATGATCAGAACAAAAAAATTTTAATTCCTTTTTTGTTCGCATTAGTTAAATTCCGATCTTTAAAATCTTCAATCTTTAATACGTAATCTGATGATCTTAAACTCTTTTGTAATCTATATTAAAAACGCGTACGAGAATAGATCGTGATTTAAAAAGATACATAGCAATAATTACAGAGGTATCGAGCAAAAAAAAATTCCGGTGTAATTTAATTAATAAACCGTATCAGATTTTCCCTCGCAACGTACAGCGTTTCTCAAAATGAAATTCTTAAGCTTCGCTATATTAAAATTTGTTATATGAAACACGTCTCTATACAATTTTCAATTTACCTCGCGTTAAACTTATCTCGACATTTGCTCAAGGGTGAAAAGCAAAAAGAATGAAGTGAAAAGTGAGAAGAACAAAGTAAACTTTCAAAAGCATAATCGCATCGTAATAAAAAATATTAACAACAATGTATATTTTTCGTTACATTTAAAAAATAACTGCAAAAACAAAAATTCATCAATCTTCTTATATTTAATTGTATTATTCTTGTCATACATATAAACAAATTCCGTGCAAAGTAATATCGAATTTTAATAATTTCTCAAATGCTATAAATGAAGCAAAATTATTTAAAACAAAATTAGAATTAGAAAAATATTATAGCAATATTATTTATGAATATTAACGATTATTTGTATTTTTAGGTATTAATAAAATTTACCATAATAGTTTACATATGTGAAACAGTGTAAAAAATTTTCTATAAATTCAAACACATTTTTGTCTGAATTTTCAGACCTGGATGTCTGATAGAAATTTCAGATAATCTATCTTAATCATCAGAAAAAAATATAAATTCAATAAATCAGAAGAGAGAAAACAAATAAATAATAACATATTTCATGACTTTCACTCATGTCTAAGAAAACAGAAATACAAATTGCATCTACTATTTCAATATTTTTACAGATACTTGCATTTCGTAATATATCGAAATGTTATGAAAACGGTTATGAATGAAATAAATAGAAAAAAAGAGACAACCGTTACTGGCAAGAATTTCCATTTGCTTCTGATATGTGTCTGTCTTGTCGAACATCGCCAGCCCACTCAACAAAACAATCCGAAAAACAATCAAACGGTAGAAATTGAATATTTGATTAACAATTCTTTCAGTTCACAGTTCTCTATTTCTGACGCGCACTTACGCATCTGCCACGAAGCTGCCGATATATTTAGATACAACCCATCAAATTTAACTCATTGTCAGAATAAATCTCTATTAATCTAACGATAAGACAATGCAAACAAAACAATAACATTGATATACGATTTATTTCTGGATGAAAAATTATAAACATGAGATCCGTATTTTTAATAATCTAAATAATCATAAATGATTATAATAATTTATGACAAAAAAAATAATAATTTAATATAATATCATACAATATATAATTTCCTTTTTGCAATAAATAATATTTTATTTATTACAAAATTTATTAATATCATCGAAAATGTGAGAAAGTTTATAATAGCAAAAAATGCAATTTTATAGTGAATATATAAAGTGTATTTCTATTTCACTCTCATCTCTTAAAAATGTTACACATATACGTTATTTTATTTCATACATCATACGAGAGAGCAAAAAGAGGAAGCGAAAATGCTTCAGAGATGCAGGATTAACAAAGTCAAGATTCACATCCAATACCATTATATCTCGCCAATTTCGTAATTTTAGATGTTATCATATATATATATCCGGATCTTATGGTATTCCTTTCACCTGCTGCTTTAATACGGCATTAGAGAAAGCTAATTGGAATATATACCTGTTGCATCGGATACGCTGCGCTACCGACGAGAAGATCCCATGCCCACGCGAAGATTCGCGCGCAAATGTGCATTGACGTCACCGCCACTTTATAGAGCCTGCTGCCGGCGACTCTCGTCCACGTCCGTTGCCGGGGTTAAGGCGATCTCGCATGCACACAGGACGACGTTTCGGCCAGTCGATTAACGGCACCACCGGAAAAAACCGATCGCGCGATCATATCCTCGAAAATTATCGCACTTCACTCCCGATTCCCACTCCCAAACCCCTCCTATCTGTCATTCACCGCGCGCGCGACTCGCTCACGACGCGAAATTGATCGTCTCTCCGATATCGATCACGGTAATCGGAACGCGGCTACGTGAAGCATCGATTGATCCTTAGACGATCCTTGGCCGACGTTGGCGGTTACGTCAACGATAATGCGATTAATACCGAGAGTCCTTCGAATGATCTCTATCCGATTACGTCGTCGCTCGATTGCACGCGGTCTGGTATCGCCCGGCAAATTTTCCGACGGGGCGTTTAACGATATACTTCGCGGTAATTCACTTTGGAACGTAACATGAAGGCAGCCGTGCGTGCGTCACGCGTGTGGCCACGCTGCGATAAACGTCACTGTGTTCACTTTGCGTCGACTTTCACATCGAAAAAGTTCCGCCCGTTAGATCGTCAATTTAACCGCGCACTCTACATTTTTTGTAATATGATACTCTAAGAGTATCGAAGAAAATGGAAATATTTGTGTGAAATATCTCTCACGGTGTTTCGTTTGCAGGACGAAAAACAGCGACGAATCGCTTCGACACGATGACGGTTTCGCTTCTGCTATACGTACATATATCACAGCCGAATAAATATATTTCGAGATGAAAAGCCGGTGTAACACTATATGTACGTTGTAATAGTCACATATTTTTGTCACCCCGACGCGAGGAAATCACGCGAACGACGTCTCGTTTGCAACCACGGCGCGTACGAACTACTTGTTGATCAGCGCCCCCGAGAACGACTACCGCGCACGATCCGCGTTATACCATGAAGTTGGGGTCAATTCCTATAGGTTAATCACTAGACCTTAATAATTGGCGTAGCCATGGCTACCGTGAATTCAAATTGCTACAGATAAATTAATCTTACTTTTTAACGGCGATAGAAACACCACCGTCACGATAGCTACGGCGTAAAAAATTGAGCTGTCTCGATTATACTGATGAATTAATCTCGATTAATCGTAGAGTAAAACCAACTTGTTCCCGAATTAAAGCGAAAGAATTATAGTATCGAAAAAGCTAGGAAAAAAACGTTATAATTAAAAGAAAAATTATATATACTAAGATAAGTCGCAAAAAAGATAAACGAAATGTCAGAAATATTAATAATTTTTTCCAATCGAGTTTTTCGAATGTAATACTAATGCTAATTACATGGACAACCATTGGACACGGTCATATCGGCGTATAAATGAGAGAGAGAGAGGGAGGCTGTGTGCAGAAAAGATCTCGTCTTCCGATAATCGATAACACGAACGAACAGGAGCCAGCATAAGCGATAGAGATTCGCGACTCGTCGATGCTTTACGGATGCGAAATTTGCGGAACGCGATTTGCGTGGGACGTATGGTGATCCCACCCGGTGCTTCTCGAGATGCTGATCCGGATAGATACCGTGACAACACACCCCGACGAGAGACCGAACGATACTGAAACGTGAAATTGCGCTCGTGCCACCTACACGGGCTAGAGACGCGGTCTCGCGATAAGCATTGCATAGGTGCCAACGTGCAATCGTAAAAATGACATTTGTCAAACCTAGAAGAACAAAAATATTCTACCCGATCGTACATAAATATATAGACATCATGTTTAATTTTATTATTATGTACGCAGTACCATACGTATTATTATATGTATATGTCGTAGCCAGATTACATAATTCGTCGTTTTATAAAACGTCTAGGCATTTTATAAAGTGCAGTCACATTTTCATGTTTGAAAATGAAATATTTTACAATCTGGTTAAGAATTTTAGTTTTTTTATGAAACGCTAACAAGCTATCCGCCACATTGTCAGATACAACGATTTGTACATCGTTTTAGATTCTGGCTGGTTTATTTCAGTCATTTTATGAACTGTCTTTGTATAACAACCATTTATAGAAAATTAATAGGTAATTATGTAATGATATTAATAGTAATTATGTGTATTTTTAAATGAGAAAAAGTTTGTATGAACACTTGTTGTATTTATTACTTATTATATTTATGAATACTTGTTGCATTATAATTGTCATTATAATTATACTTGTTATAATATTAAAGTTTTATAAAAGTAACATAAATAAAATTCTCGAAAATAATGTTTGAAAACAAATAATAAAAAGAAATATGAAAATGAAAAAAAAAGAAAAACATTTATTATGACTATTTTATCAAATGTAACATAAAGTAAAATCGGTAAAAACGCGCCGTTCATAAAATGACTGAAATGAACCAGCCAGAATCTAAAACAATGTAAAAAGACCAAAATTCTTAGCCAGATTGTAAAATATTTCATTTTTAACCATGATTTAAGAATGTGGCCGCACTTTATAAAATGCCTAGACATTTTATAAAACGACGGATTATGTAATCTGGCTACGACATATATATACTTTCAAGCTTAAGTTTAAAAAAGTTTAAAATATATATTCTTTTTTTATCCTATTTTTAATTTATGTGAATTAAATGTTTAAATAGTTTCGTTTAAAATTTAACTACCTAGTATTTTGGTGTTCGTTTATATGCACATAAAAGAACTTTGGATATTATTTAATACTTGTCTTCCTTCAAATAATCTCAAAAAGTCAATTAAAAATGAATTTCGAAATGAGATGATAATTGATGTCAATATTTCTATTAAACATTAGTTTATTAATTTTACAAGAGCAGCTAATAATACTTAATGTTAATAATTGGTTTTGATTTATGTCAAGAAAGAAAAAAGTTAAGTTCATAACATTACAATAGATTGAATTTAATTAAATTAGTTGAATTAATTAATTAAATAAAATATATTCACTCTTCGATTATCTTATGTGAATACTTTTATGTATTGTATAGTATATATATTTGAATAAAAAATAAATAAATTGAAACAATATTGCTTTAATATAAAACAATCCAATTTTTTACAACTCTCGTATAAATATTGTATAATACAAAACGGCTGTAAAAAACCGTCGCCTTCGTTGCCAGCTTAGTCGAAAGTAGAAAGAACCTCGTTGGTAGAAAGAGGACAGAAAATAGTATATATCTCTTCTTCTATTATCCGAAACTAGCCGAAGCGCCGAGCTCACATATACGTGGTTTTCGCTTGTGCGTTATCCCTTCCACAATTGCGTGTTGCAATCATAGATTATATGATATAGACCAATCATAGACCTTATATATATTTGATTGCAACGTGTTGTTGGCATCACTGGCCCTAGTAGGAGCAAAGAGAAGCCTGAGAAGGGCGACGCCGCTGTTTTTCGTGAGACCATTTTCCTAGCTGGTATAGTGGCGCTAACTAGATCCACTTTAGAGCCGGCGGAACTACATGGCCAGATCCTCTTTTTGATGCCATGGTAAAACGACCGATTGGTGCATGTCCGTGCTAAACACATTGTGGATCAAAAATACACCGATACACATTAAAAGCTATTATAGACAAATTTATATAAGCATAATTAATTATATTTTCTTATAGTTTTAACCGTGTTCTATTATTTTGTAAATAGTTCTAATTGTTGACAGCGTTAATTAATTTTTTCACGTTTATATGATCGCCGGTGATACTATCAGCTGTCAGATTTTCGCAAAATGTCATAAAATGTCAAAAAATCGCCATATCTTGTGCAATATTGTTTTTTTAAAGTGTTAAGAGTGTTTTTTCTATCATGTGGAATTCCATTCGAAATTTTAATTAAAAGGTCGGAAATGCAAAAATAATACTTTTCTCAGAACATTTAGATATGTATTTATACGACATTAATTTCAAAAACGATTAAAACTTCCTTCTCTCTATTATTGTCTTTTTCACTTCCATTTTATTTAAAAATATTAATATAAAACAAGTAGAGTTGTGCAAATTAGAAATTTGCACATTGCTTCCTCATCATTTTATCTTACAAAGCTTAAGCTGCTTTAAGCATGCAGATTTTTCAATTTTTGCTTTCTCATAAAGGAAGCTTTGTGAGCGAAATAAAAATAAAAATGATTTCTTTCAACGATCCTCACTAAATTCAATATCAAACATCCTTTAATAATACTCTATTCATGTAAAAAAATTTAATCCAATATCTCAAATTTTCCGAAAGTTATAGCGTGTACAGACATTTCTCAAAAAATTCAAAATTTTATAAAAAATAAACCCTTTCATCGATACTCACCAAATTCAGTAGCAACCATCCTTTAATAATACTTTATCCATGTAAAAAAATTTAACCTGATATCTCAAAATTTGCGAAAGTTACAATGTATACAGACATTTCTCAAAAAATTAAAAATTTAATAAAAAATGAACCTTTTCATCGATTCTTACCAAATTAAATACCAACCATCCTTGAACGATACTCTATCCATGTAAAAGAAATTTAACCCGATATCTAAAAAATTGCGGAAGTTAGAGGTTGTACAATATATTGCGTACATACACACATACATACATACACGCATACACACATACACACATACATACATACATACAGACATTTTTTAGGAATATGATTTTTCGACGTTTTGGAACATTCTAAACACATTGGCATAGAAAATTTGAAAAAAATTTTGTCACGAAAACAAAGCTTCCTCTATGAGGAAGCAAAATATAACTACAATATCTCTCTTAGTCTGACTCTTCCCCTTCGACCTGTCCGGCATGGGTGATCCTACCGGTAACTTATTAGCATTTTTGAATGAAACAAGTTTAATCGCTTTGAGAGCGATTAAACCCAATTTACGATGAATATATGTTTGATATCAATCAAACGCTTAGTGCAAGTATTCATTGATTAATCTAATAATCCAAATACTAAAATCCAAGACAGAGTTTGAGTTTTATTCATCAATCGGTTTCAGAGCGATCAAACTTGCTTCATTCGAAAACGCTATACGTTACCGCCGGCATAGCTCTCAGGTTCATTAGAGTACGCAAACCTCCTCACCCGGCAAATGCCTTCGTTAAGGTAGAGATACCATCGAGAAAAAATGTGTGAGGATATTGAGTGATATTTTTTTCAAATTAATTTATTAAAAACTGCGCCTGTAATCTTCTTTTCGCGAGCCGCCTCAGAAAATGTTTTTTTTCGTGACGACCATCCTAACTAATCTCCGGGTAATCTGAAACAAAAAAACAAAGTAGGATATAATCCTCATATGTGTGGCTATCGCGTGTTCTAGGATAAAGCAAAACAAAAAATTAGAAATTTAAAAAATGTCGTTCAGAACAATAAACATCGATTTTTCGGCTAAAATTGGCCATATTTTTTGCAATAACAAAAAGAGTACAAGTTGTAATAAAATAATCCTAGTTCATATTAAAAAGGGTCTTATGTTCTATATTTTCTAAAAACTTGAAGTTAATCGGACTATCCGCTCCCGAGATATCATGGTCGCAAGGTGAAAAAATGTTGTTTCGAGAAAAACGCGTTTAAAGTTTTAAATACAATTAACTATAAAATTTCAAATACTTACAGCTGTTTGCTGCTAGCCAGCTATTCCAGGGCCATAAAGTAGATCTTCCTCTTCTTCATAAAAGGCCTTTAATTTTGTTGACTCGTCCTTTCCTGCGATTCAATTATTCTGTGTCCATGTAATGCATTAACGATTATTTCCTCGCCATGCGACGTCGCCAGCTTTGTCGCTGACGTACTAGCAAATTCCGTCTCTTTTTCGAGAATGTGTCTATTGTCGACGAATTTTCTTTTTCTCGATCTGCTTGGACGGTGATTATCATGACGTCTTGTCGATTTTCGATCCATTTTTTACATAGCTATACAGCTAACAGCTACACAGCTACGCGCGTCTTTTTGAAGCTAAGTTTAAAAGCATACCAATAGTCGGGGAACCGATTGTTTTCGAATTTTAATACATACGCACAAATACAGAGGGCGTTGAAATACAGAATATGTGGTAGCGATATAGTTAAAACACTAGACGTTACTGTTTAGTAATAAAATATTTAATTCACGAGTAAGATGTGTACATTTTGATGGTCAATGAACGAACGAACGAATTTAAATTATTTTTTTAAAGTTATTTTTACTTACATTTTTTATATTATATTTAAATTAAAACAATTTATTTTGTTATTACTTGCTATATTTAAGTATGTTACAAGAAAAAAACACAGAGATTAGAGTTACAAAAAATATTGTTTTCATAAAAGTATATTTAATGTTTAAAAAGTCATCCTGTCAAAATATTTGTTAATTGTAGATATCAAGAAGAGAAGAAAAAAGATACATATAAATACGAATATCTATATGTATAAAATATAAAAGAATATTGTTTTAAAAAAAAGATAATAAAAGTTTTTACACGAAAAAATAATACTCTAATTTTTCGACTCTGATAATTTCTTTGTACTATATTTGTTATTTGAGTTACTAATTTGCAGTTAGTAAGTTATAAGAGTACTCGTATCTTTTCAATCATTAACTTTAAATAACTGATATTTTTTAAGAAAAATAATGTTACACAATGTATATTAAAATTTTGCTCTTATTAATATAAACTTTATCAAAAAATGACAATCTGATGTAAAAAAAATATAAATATGTATGTACATATGTATATGTATGTACATATATGTGTGTGTGTTGTATGTATGTGTTTGTGTAAGCGCGTAAAAACGTGTATGTACCATAAATATAAAATCACATTTTTAATTGTATAATTTATTAAAAATTGAAAAATGTCCGTAAATAAAAGCGCGCGCGTAGCGCGCGCCTGTGTTGTTCTAGTATTCTTAAAAAATGTATGTATGTATGTATATATATATGTATGTATGTATGTATGTATGTATGTATGTATGTATGTATGTATGTATGTATGTATGTATGTATGTATGTATGTATGTATGTATGTATGTATGTATGTATGTATGTATGTATGTATGTATGTATGTATGTATGTATGTATGTATGTATGTATGTATGTATGTATGTATGTATGTATGTATGTATGTATGTATGTATGTATGTATGTATGTATGTATGTATGTATGCATGTACGCAATGTTTGTACAATCTCTAACTTCCACAATTTTTGAGATATGGGTTTAATTTTTTTACATAAATGAAGTATCATTAAAGAATGGTTGGTATTGAATTTAGTGAGAATTGGTGATAGAATTCATTTTTTATAAAATACTCAATTTTTTGGGAAATGTCTGTACACCTAATTTTCGCAAAGGAGGGTATGCATTTTAGGCAGTTTGGGGAGCACACAGGGATCGTTGGGTTTACCCTTTTTTCATTCAATTCCACTTGCTAAACCAGAAAATCATAGTCAAAATAGTCTTCGTATTTAGGAAAAATTTTGAGACACATTTTAAACAGAAGAAAGCAACGGTTGATTGTATCACTTTCTCGAGTCATCTCAGCAAACTCTTATCATATTTTTATGAAAATCATGGCTTTTACTGGTACTAAAGAATAAATTAGACTTTTTTCTTTTTTGATTTTAGGTAGAGAGCTTGTCTTTTTTTTATAGTAGCGGAAAAGGAGAGAAATAGAGAGTATTGCATATATACATATATCTCATCGGACACTTTTTTTAGATTTTTTTTTTCAAATACTCCATGTGAAAATGATTGTTCCGTCTTTTTCATTGTCAACTATTTCCCTCCCCCCCCATTCCTCTGCGCATTAAACATAAATATTAAGTATGAGAGAATCTGGATATCGAGTTTAGTTGACACTCACGAAGATATTTTATGTCATTAGCATTTAAAGTAAGGTCTTTTGAATTGATACTACGAGGGCGGGCTGAAAAGTACATACGATTGGTTATCTCAAGAACGAAAAGAGGTATCTAAAAAAACAAAAAATAGGATAAAGGTATTTATTAATTACAAATCTATTGGGTTGAACGGAAAGTTCGTGCCGTTTTCTCGGTCTTCATCTCTTACAATTAGTAAAAAACGGAACGAACTTTCCGTTCAACCCAATATACAGGGTGTCCCCAATTTAAATGTCAAAACTTTATTTTAAAACATATAAAAGCTATATAATTAGCTACGACTATACGACTTCAAAGTCAGATCCGTAATCTTATACAGGAGTATAAGAAATATTCATTTGTAGACCCCATTATTCCGATCCATGGTATCCTATTTCATAGATGTTCTATAATAATAGCTTTCACTATAAAATATTATTTATTCTTTAATGTAAAAGTAAAAACCACGATTTTAATAAAAATATAATGAGAAAAATTTGTTGAGATGGCTCGAGAAAATGATAAAATCAACCGTTGCTTTCTCCTGTTTAAAATGTCTTTCAAAATTTTTCCTAAATACGAAGACTATTTTGACTATGATTTTCTGGTTTAGCAAGTGGAATTGAATGAAAAAAGGATAAACCCAACGATCCCTGCGTGCTCCCCAAACTGCCTAAAATGCATATTCTCCTTTGAGATATCTTCCTATATGAGGAAGCCAAAATTAGAAAACCCACTTGCTTTAAGGAGCTTGATCTTTGTGAGCGAAATAAAATGACCGCGCGGTCTGCGATGACCGTCCTTATCTGGGTCAATGACGCCCGCTTGTAGAATCTCGTTTAACTAGATATAAGATTTAGCAATCCTATCAAGATTTAATAATCGAGAAGAAAGTGGTCAAGAATCTCGATTACAAGGATATTATAGAAATATTTGTAAGGCCAAAAAACATATTTTGTAATCATTCTTTTTATTTTAATGCCGCGTTTCCACGTGGACTACGACCCGTGTGAATATGCTATCGTAAAGATTGCCTGTGACGTCAACACCTTCACGACTCAGTCGTGACAGAATCAAGCCGGTTTGATTTTAAATCGTGGCAGTAACACGCGTGAAACAGAATGTTTACGCAGCGTGTATGAAAATTGAACGATAATGATACTCTTCAGTTTTTGAATTTGTATACTGAGAAAAAAAAAGTTGTTAATTTAACTAAATGATCAACTGATTACTATTTCTTTAATTGAAATATTGAAATATTTAAATTAAATACAACATATTAAATCTAACATGACGTATTTGATTTAAATACTTAAATATTTTAATTAAAAAAATAGTAATCAGTTGAACATATTTAGTTAAGTTAACAACTTTTTTTTCTCAGTGTATCAAACGGAACCTGTACTTTATAATCCGACGTTGGATGAGTACAGGGATCGTGACATGCAAGCAGCAGCAGCTCAACGAATTTCAGAGGCTTTAAATATAGACGGCTTTGGACCAAAAGAAGTATTCTTAAAATTAGAACACATAATCTAACAGATCTCAGCAACTATTCTGTTCATGGTCACGATTCGATTTACACTGTCGTGAATTAAAAATTCCATGTAAACAGTTTAAGTATGCTTTCCACTAAGCATGAAAGAAACTAAAGTGAGCACGAAAGCGTAATTCACATTCGTGGTTCACGCCTCGTGGAAACGCGGCATATTTTTTTACAAAACGTATTATTAAGAAAAAAAGTATAAAAATATATTAAGCCTCAACAATATTAAAGCAAATACAAAAATAAAAAATATATATCAAAATTTTAAAATATAAAAAATAAAAAAATATAAGAAAGCAAAAAAGGCAAGAACTTTTTAGAATACTTTTTATTTGCCTTTGCAATTTCGTGCTGGAGCGAGAGAGCAAATTCCAGCGTAGAGGCGCCTAAACAGTCGTAATCGCATAGAAATATTAGATAAGAATTATTGAAGATTGTGTATGTGTGTGCATGTATACATATAAAGCATTATTTTAAGAAATATCACACAGTCCTCATAAGAGAAAATGACTTGTAAAGCACGTAAAAATATGATAATGTAACTTTATTATTTTAATGAATACTTTATGAAATGCGCGTTTTACACATTTATACATACGGTATCATGAAACATCCACACACACGCTGCGCGTACATAGAATATATAATTTTAAATAAAATAGTAAAATATCTCAAATACACAACCAAAATTTTATGAAAAATTCCTCCAGACAAAAGTTAGAGGATTTCAAGGAAAATAATTCTTGATATTTATTCTTTGTGCCCATCTTCAAACCATACATAATTAAAGATTAATTTTATATTTTTTTAATAAAAGCAATTGAATTTTTAAAATACAAACCTCAATCTTTTGCGCGTATTATATATGCGCGTATATGGTTGTTTCTAAAATGTTTCTAAATTGTATAAATAAAATCTTTTTCGTTAGGATGATGAATTAAGAGCTGAAAAAGTTACAATCCGGCGCCATTAATATTATTCAAGGTAAGGGGGTGATTACGATAACTGTGGCCCCCTATTTGAAAGGTCGTTTCTGAAGACATTTTTGACGAGGAACACGGGAAAAATAGTAAAAAAAATTTCCGACCAATAGTTTTCGAGATGTATTACTTGTTAAAATTTGTTTAACTTTTTTATGCCAAGGTAAGGCACGTGGAAATTGCGCTATCGAATTTATATCTATCTCTTTGTATAATACATGCATTCTTAAAGTTTGTACACATTCTATACCTGTTTGGTCATTATGGTCATGTATCAGTATCTGGTTCTTGTCGGTCGTGTATATGTGTATATGTGTATATGTGTATATGTGTAGGGGAAAGTAGGTAAAACCGGGTACTTTTTTAGATTTATATTCCTACAAAAAATCTAAGAGTAAAAAAAATTTGCCAACCATTAGTAGTCTTTAGTGAACCTTAAACTATGAGAAAATAAGGCTAGTTGCTGAAAAATAAATTTTTTGGTTACCAAGAATAACAAGATTTTATGGAGAAGTCACAGTACCCGGTTTTGTCCTACCGGTAAAGTAAAACCGGGTACCCATTTGAAAATATGCAAAACACCGTGTAATTACAAAATCTAGATTTATTTTAATCTGAATACAATATAAAGATGTATTCTATTGACAAAAATCACAAATAAAGATATTCTCTTGTTCGACATTGCTGTAGGACTTTCTTATTTAACTTTTTAACTTTAGGGGTTTCAAAAAGCTTTTTTTTTAGTGATTTCCATCCATCCTCAAAAATAATCGAAGTACTTTGAAATTGGATCAAATCATTCAAAAAATATCAAATTTATTGCAGTGCAACGTAATTACTTTTGCATGCAAAGTTATTATGTAAATGAATTATATGCACGTGTCGTATAATAAATACGCAAAATACGTAATCTCTACGAACTATCAAAACGACCTCCACAATGACAGCTACTCATTGTCAGTTGAAGTAAGCACAGCGAGAGATAATATCGAGTGTATCGCACTATCGAGAAAATGAAAAAAAGAACGAGCAATATCTTAAAAATACAAATAATAATCAAACTTATAAATTACTCATCGCATATCGTTGCTCCGTACATCGATCAATACTGCATCAGATTTTATTTTTCTCTCTTGTTCATCCTTTTCTGTTTCTTCGTAGCACTTATACTCACCCACAAAAACACGATTAATTATGGTTATTTGTATAAGCAGCCATCGCGAAATACTTCGCACGGCACTCCCGATCGCGGAACAATTACACGAGATATACACTTTATTATATCATAAAAGAGTAATACAGAAAGTATGATTCGCACTCATTTACACGAAGCCAAAATCATGCGCATCGTTGCAAGAATGATATAGCAATCGTTTAATTAATAATTATTTTATGCTCGCATTTTAGAAAAAGTTATCGGACGAAATATATTTGACTATAAGCATTTTTAAATAAATAATTATTATCCGTAAGGGTCGATGATATCGAAGGATCGAAACAAAATTTACAATTTTTATCCCTTCGATTTTTATTCGCGATAAAGATGATCGCTATTGAGAATTTGATAAAGATTTATATTTGCAATTACTTATATTCGCAATACAGTTTTATGTCGTTTATTAAAAGTAAATCATTAATTGTAATAATCATAGCGGTTTCTATCCAGATACTAGTCGCATTTAGGAATAGCATTTAAGAATATAGGAAGCGTTTCGTATCACTACATTACTGCTCGAGTATCGCCGTACGAATGGTAAGAAGACCATACATGTAAACAGTAAGGCTGCCAAGGCCGAACACTTCGTTATTGGAAAGCCAAAATATTTTCCGTATACTCTATCATTTATGTGTATACGCAGAATATTAAAGTGTATAAAATATATATTTTAAATTATGATTATTTATTTATTGAACGATTGATGTATCACGAAGCCTTTCGTTATGTTAATTACTCGACTTTGCGATTCAATTGTTTAATTGCGCGATTTTAATTCGAATCATATTTACATGCCGTCGAAAGTCGAACAATAAAGCGGCCAACAAAATATATTTCAATTGAAGTATTTTTGAAGAAATATTTATTGCTTATAAGGATCGTAATAAAATAATACATAATTTCGATTTTTTCTGTCACTTTGATTCTTATTTTATTAAATGTGAAGGTTCACATCATGCGAAATGCGCGCTTCGAAACCTATTGTAGCGATATAATTACGTTTAGTTATAATATTAAATTATAATTATTATTTAAGATATGTAAAAGATAACTAATTATTAATCTTATCAAATTATTTCCTTTATATACTTGTCGTGATCGCGTTTAGGAAATTTAACGGAGTCTCGCTACTTTACTGCTCGAGTGTCACCGTGCGAATGATAATGATAACACGTAGGAAAGGAATTTGAGCGTATCACCCTACTACAGTTCTATTCAAATGTCGCTGTATGAATGACAACAAAGCCGTGAACAATAGCGCGCCAATGTTTATGTCGCCAAGGCCGAATACCATGTTAGGTATTGCTAATTCGCTGCCGAAATATTTTACGTACTATAAAATATATATGCAAAATATTAAATTTTATAAGTAAAGTAAGTAATTTTAAATTATGGATGAATTATTTATTAAACGATTAATAGTAGTATAGCTATGCGGGTTCTAAGCCTGGTCCTCGTCCTCTGAGGAGGGATGAGTGGCGAGGGGAAACCGGCGCGTGGGGTATGACGTCACGCCGCGGTTTCCCCGCGTGACGTCATACCCCCCCACGCCGGTTTCCCCTCGCCTCTCAACCCCCCTCAGAGGATCAGGCTTAGAACCCGCATAGCTATACTACTATTAATGTATCACGGAGTTTATCGTTATGTTAATTAATTGATTTTGCGATTCGATCGTTTTATAGCACGTTCTTAATTCAAATTATATCTAGATCGTCGAAAATGATATAGCATCGTGGACAAAATATATTTGAGTCTATTTGTTGTTAAAGAAATAATTATTGTCCGTAAAGATCGCAACAAAACAATAATTTGTAATTTATTTTTGTCACTTCGATTCTTACTTTGAGAAAGATTCTTACTTGTATTTTATCGGTTTGAGAATAATTTTGATGGATTCAATTAATGAGATTTTTTGCGATTAAAATGACATTAAACACAACATAATCGGATAATTTTTAATTAAACTAATAATAAAAATTTTGATTACATATTTAACTAAAAATTATCCGGTTTTTGTCGTGTCTCGTATCATTTTAATCGCAAAAAATCATTAATCCATTAAAATTATTTTCAAACTGGTAAAATATATATTCAATAAATGCACTCCGTTAGACACTATTTCTGCTCCGAAGCGTTTGATGGACAAATAAAAACGAAGAATCTTGTTCTTCGAGCGAAAATAGTGTTAAGCAAAGCGTATCTATTGTTATATTTATCTTCAAAAGACTTATATATAATATTAATTATCTTATCATTTTACTTATGTTTATATATAAATTATGCTTATATAAATTTATATATAATAGCTTTTAATGTGCATCAGTGCGCACTAATGCATCCAACTGAATTTATACATTAAAAAATTACTTAATTAATATAATTAATAATTAATAAATAATTAATTATAAAAAGCTATATAAATTAAAAGCATAAATTTGATATTACTTAAAATGCAATTAATTGTAAATATCTTTTACACGTTATATATTTAAAAATTAGGAAAAAAATTATTAAGAAAATTTATTTAAGAAAATTTATTTTATGTCACATGCGCATATACATAAAAATACTTCAATAATAACTTTCAATAATAAATTATCGCTGTCCGTAATATATACTAGAATGGCAAAACATCACGCACAGCTAATAAAACATTAATAAATTCATAATAATTCTTCGCAATTTTGATCCATAATTATGGATCTAGTACACACATGCATCAACCGGTTCTTTTACCGTAGCATTGAAAAGCGCATGGCAGATTCAGGGCCTCAGCATAGTAAAAGAAACAGGGAATAGAGAACAGAGAACAACTGCATTGGAATGCGCGCACAACAAACCTGAATCTGCCCATGTAGTTCCGCCGGTTTTAAAATGGATCTAGATGACGCTACTGTATCAGTTAGAAAAAGTGTCTTATGAAAAACGGCGGCGTGACTCCTGTCAGGCTTCTCTCTGATAGGAGAGACTTGAAACGAGTTGGCAACACTGTGCTTGAGTTGTCCCATTCTGGCATCGCTCTGGGCTCTGGATCCTGGATCTGGACTAGATATTGCGTATTGATGCTGACCGGTGTTGTCGTAGAGGTTAGAGAAGCGTATAAAGGGTAAAGCGACGAACGTCGAGCGTCCATTCTCATTTCAAGGAAACTTATTTTGAGCTTTATCAGACGTCGTAGGCGCATGGCGATAAGATTGATTAATCATACAAGTGAAACAGAATAACGACCACGCACGTTACCGAATTCTAAGTATTACGTATATAATTTAACGTAGAGAACGTAGAGAATTTAAGTTGGATTCGACGCCACGAACGAGCGAGAACGCTATTCACGGACGAGGCAAACAGGGTTTGCATTATTACTTAAATCGTGATATAACTACGTATAATACCAAAGAGTAGTATCAATGAGCTCTCAACAAAGCCCAGCCGCCCTGCAAACTACCGTCGACCGCGAGAAGGTCTACACATGGATAATCGAGCTGTCAAATCCGGACACCCGGGAGAATGCTCTGTTGGAATTGAGCAAGAAGCGCGAAGTGGTGCCCGATCTGGCACCGATGCTCTGGCATTCGTTTGGCACCACGGCCTCTTTGTTGCAAGAGATCATCAACATCTATCCTGCAATTAATCCTGCAACTCTAACTGCTTATCAGAGCAACCGGGTATGCAATGCCTTGGCACTTTTGCAATGCGTGGCCAGCCATCCAGAAACGAGGTCTGCATTCCTACAGGTAGGAATATGCTGCAATTTTTGAAAGTTGCTGTATCAAGGAAACAAAAAATTATACATATAATATGTAATAAATAAATATGACCTTGGATCATAGATTATTGTAAGATATGAAATTTAACATAATTTCCATTAAAATCTTATATTTAAATTGATTTTATTAATTAATATGATTCTTATTTAAGATTAAGTATTTTAAAATCTTTCCATACTAATGAGAAAATTAACTTACGCATGAAAATAAAAATTGGTATGAAGATACATAGTAATATTTGGCTTTGCTATCTGTTCTATCGTTAAAAATCTTATGTAATGAAATTAATAATTACAAACTAAATATATGTCTATATATGTGATTTCAGGCTCATGTTCCATTATTTCTGTATCCATTTCTGCATACTGTTAGTAAAACAAGACCATTCGAATATTTGAGATTAACAAGTCTTGGAGTGATTGGCGCACTTGTCAAAACAGATGAGCAGGAAGTGATTACTTTTCTGCTTACTACGGAAATTATCCCATTGTGTCTACGAATTATGGAAAGTGGTTCTGAATTGAGTAAAACTGTAGCGACGTTTATACTACAGAAAATTTTGCTGGATGATAGCGGCTTGTCTTATATCTGTCAAACATATGATAGATTCAGTCATGTTGCAATGATCTTAGGAAAAATGGTTCTATCCTTAGCAAAAGATCCTTCTGCAAGATTACTTAAACATGTTGTGAGATGTTATCTAAGATTATCTGATAATCCAAGGTGAGTACCAAAACAAAATGCATGTGAAACAATATCACAAAATTTGAAAAATTAAAATATAACTTTGTGTGCAGAGCATTGTTAGCCTTAAGACAGTGCTTACCAGATCAATTGAGGGATAATACATTTGCAACATGCTTGCAAGAGGATGCTTCAACAAAGCATTGGTTGTCTCTACTTCTTAAAAACTTAGAGACTGGTCCACAACCGGGTCCGCCGACACAACCAGGACAAGATCCTCGGACAATTGGCATGTCGCCGCTCGCTTCCTGAACTTATCAAATTTCCGATAATTGTAAGGTATGTTACATATAAGACCGAACATCAAACGCATCTTTCCGTGAATCGTTCTGTATTTTTTTCATAATAATTAATGGCTATGCCATCTACATATTATTTCACAAATCGTGCTGTGAGAACTAGTAATAAGTATATCATCGATTTGGAAATCAAATACATGATAATTGTAAATATTGTATAGATGCTTGTGCGGCAAGATCTAGCAGTTACAATTTTAATATAATTTGAATCCAATAAATGTCCATTTTCTTTCTTGAAGTTTAGGATTGTCAGCGAATAATATTGACAAGTTTATACAATTTTGTTTTGTGCGAACGAGATATTACATATGGTATAAGAAAAATGACAGATATATATATATGATATGCGTACTTTAATATGTAAGAATTATATGTAAAAGCAACAAAAGTGTGATTGTTATATATACATTTAATTGCCAGATATTCTGATAGAATTTACAATAGATACATTTTATAACATAAATTCAAGCATTATCTATTGCTTGAAAAATATTTTATTGCGTAAAAATCATTCTTCAAGAGATATGTATACAAGTAGACATATGCATATATTGCGATTAATATTCAACTAACTAATATTGAATGAAAGATGTTCTTTCATTCATTTTGTATATTATTATGAGCCTAATTAAATTAACTAGCTAATACATAATGCATTACATACAAAACCATGTAAGCAAAATTTTACTGCTTCAGTTTGTGTACAATGGTTTATAAAGGTAAGGCTTAACATTTTAATATGCCGAGACTTACGCGGTTAATTTTAAATCGTTCTGATCTCAAGTTTTATAAATTTCAGAAGTCTTTAATTTAGAAAATTGGAACCAGAATGATTAAAATTAATTGCATAATTCTTGAGATATCAAACATTAAACTGTTAAGCTTTACATGGGTCGTCTTATAAGATTAATTTACGCGCGTGTATATATAATAAGATATATTCGAGAGAGAGAGAGAGAGAGAGAGAGTTAGTTAGTTAGTCAATCTTGTATCGTTGTGATAAATTGATAACAGGGTACACTATGTATGAGGATTAAACCATTTCATAATACACCGGCATCATTTATATCACCAAACAATTGCGCGAGTCATAGTTTAATTTGATTTAATTTTTATGATATGTTAAACTGGATTCACATAAATATAAATTTGATTTGTATGAACAAGAATATATTTTATTTAATTGAACTACGATGGAAAAAAAACCGATCACTAATGTTTCGAAGAAGTTTGCGTTATCATATCGCTTACATCACTCGTCATCTTTCCGAGTTCAGCTTCATTCTATAAAAAAAAAAAAGTATATTAGCGCGATAAGATTTAGCCTAAATGAGGATCGCTGAATATACATACCGCTTTCTGAGGATCCTTCGAGCGTAGTAGACAGTGTATAATGGGTGTAAATAATTGTTTGTCTGTACGACTGTACTTAGACGGTCCAGTGAACCACGAGACTAGTAGGCCTATTAAGATCGTAGTTAAAAAACCTACCCACGTGTACCAGAGATACGACATTCTGTATAAAAAAAATGGTTGTTCTCTGAAAAGATAAAAACAGTTTAGTTACGCGAGATACGAAAAGAGTTTTTGCGCGATTCTTATATGCGAGAATAATTAAATATAATAAATGTACCTAACAGCGGTCTCTACGATCATCGTGAAATTCCCGATAGTACTATTCAGCAATTCGGAGCATCCCTCTATTGATACCGGTTTCACCGGGAAATAGATCGATCCGCTGGAGATCGCCGCTTGTGTACCAAATGAGATCCAAGCAACCAAGTTTAGACTAATCAGTGTACCGACGAATGCTCCCTATTCGGGTAAGAAAATAGAGACAAAAAAATCGTTCAGCGAACACAGAATTTCTTAGAACTGGTTCAATTTTAATAACTTGGCAAGTCGCTTGTATCGCAAATCTCTCACGAAAATTAACGTTAGAAATTTTGAGTATCCTGACTGATACTATATAAGACTTTAAGTTTAAAACTTCATATAAATAATCGAATCTTTAAAGCGAATTGTTAAGAAATAATTTAAGTATTATCTATATACAAGCGATAGTATAAAGTTAAAGTTCTGTTGTATCGATGAAATCGATAACGTAAAAATGTCTGTGATGTAGTCTATCGATTTCTCTACAAATTTTTACCTCCTTACCATTGAATTGGCCATTGGAAAAAACATGCCCAATGTAAACACCCCGAGTAAAGGCCCAGCGGTTATTCCAGACAAGCTCTTGCCAGCCTGAAAAGAAATTCAGTGTGCTCTGTACGAATTAATTGAGAATAAATTTACGGATCCTCGAGTGACCCGATATTTTCCGAGTAGATAGTTCGCGTGCGCATCCCTTACTTGAATCAAACCGCTCAGTTTCTCTACCATGAAGACGAGGCCCACGCAAATGGCTCCTATTATCACAACCGTAGCTTTCATTATGAGGCTTGCGCCGATGTTGGACATAGGTTTACGAAGACACGGCTTAATCATGTCTTCGTAGATCACGCCCGACATGGAATTCAATCCGGTTGACATTGTGCTATAGTTTAAGAAGCGAGCATATTACATAATCGCAAAAAGGAAAAATAATTAGATATATAGAGCGTTAGCAAGAAACATTTAATCTCTTTAAACCGTGTAAACCATTACTCTTGCTAATCCCAGATCTGATTTTTTTCACTTTGATATAAGTAAATACTGGAAATATCTCGATATTGACCAAAAACATCGCAAAATTCAAAGAAAATATAATATCTTGTAATATTTTACAGTACCTCAATGCTGCACTGAATACACCGGAAACAAATAATCCTGGCAAGCCTGGTATAGTGTGTGACAATTCCATCACGAAGTACGGTAACAGTTGATCGGGTTTTCGTATTTGCTAAAACGAGCAATTTTTTGCGCAATGTTTATTCATTCTCAGACCTTCTTTAGCGAAAAGTCTAAACGTATTCGTCAAAAAAATTTCAAGTTGAATAACGGTCACAATTTATCCATAGAATAAAAAAAAAAGGCGATATATAATAATGTAGTCAGTCATTAATTGATGCAGTCGTGAGTCGATTGTGTGATAAGTCATTTCGCAGCGGTTTCAATCGATGTGAGATAGAATTCGATAAAGGCTGTAACGTATTTATTCTTTAAGGGATAATTCTAAGAGAATATTTGTCTAATAAAAAGCGGAGATTAGTAATAAAAGTGATTAGAATAGAAAATTCTTAAATACTAGAAAGCAACCAAACAATATCGCCAATTACAAAAGAATTATAAATGAATTACAAAAGAATTTATAAGTTGAATCACGCGTCCGTCTATGTGTGTGATTAGTATGAATCTATGTCGTTAGATTAAAAATAATAATATAGGTCAAAGACTTTATCTTCGTTTCCTTGACAGGTTAGTGGTGAAGGAAAGTTCATACGAGTAGTAAGTTTAAACTGTGAACAAACCCTCATATTGTATTAATTTCTCTTCAAAATTAATAATGATTTTGTAAATTTTTATTAAAAATATTTCATTTTGCGAATTACATTATGTGCCGAAATTTTTTTTTTTTTTTACCTTTGTCGTGATCGGATCACAGTCGTAGAAGGCCGCATAGATGACGATTCCCGTGTAGCAACATAACGAGACAATGCTGATTATGCCTACGGCCATTATCATAATCGCCCTAGATATAAAAGGAAATTAAATGAGCGAGACGCGCGACGCCGTGCATTATGAAGCATTTGTGGAACTCACAAGTTAGATTTCCTCAAATTCGGCATCGCCAGACATCTCTGCACCATCGCCTGGTTCACCGAGCATGTGGCCAACCAGTTTAAATAATTGCCGACCACCACGGTCCAGAAAGTGTGCCTTACTGTAGGATCCGGATCCATACTGATAAAAACAGTAAGAAAATTTGCAAACATTTATTGCTCGATATAGTTGTCGATGTATAATAGTAGATTAACGGAATAGTAACATTATGATTTGTTGCGTAATACGATATTAAGTAATTTTGAAAAAATTAATGATAATTAATTGTGTATATAATAAAAATATGCAAAAATTACTGATAGTTAACTGTAAATCTAATAAACATATAGAAAAATAAAAGGAGAATTTGTTCGCACTTGAAGAATTCGATTCTCCCGGTATCGTAATTCCTCTTCCACACTTCTGCCACGCTGCCGACTCTCGCTGTGCCGAGTACGGCAACGGCAATGGCAGCCCCAAACATCATCGCTGTCTGAATGGTATCCGTCCAAACGACCGCCTTTAGACCACCCTGGGATAAAAGATCATATATTTTTTATAATTAATCGTATTAAATTTTATCGATATTGCATTGAATATGCGATACTATTATTTTTTTTTTGAAACGCTTGTTGCGGATTAAGTTTTTTTTTATTCTACTTTTTTAAATACACGGAAAGAAAATGCTGTTGCTTCAATTAAAGTCACGGGCTGCCGACACCGACAAACATACATAGTTCATTCAATGATATTTTTATTGAACCAAATATCTGGATTATTAAAACAATTATCCAGATATTTGGTCCAATAAAAATATCATTGAATGAACTATGTATGTTTGTCGGCAGCCCGTGAC
>NW_021853381.1:939260-948411 GCF_003651465.1 Formica exsecta
TATATGTTTCTTTATATTAAAATTTTAAATAATATATTTTAGAAATTAGAATTTTTATTATATACATCTAATAACTTATTTAATATAGTAAAACATTTTTGGAAATAAAGTATATATTTATTTAAGTAAAAGAAAAATCAAAATTAACAAAATGTATTTATTTGATTGAAAAGAATTTTATTTTTAGTATATCAATATTCTTTTATTAGAAAAAAACAGACTTTCAGCTATGTCTTCCCTCTCTTTTTGCACTTTTGTTCCTTAGACTATGTGTTTCATGCTCGCATACAGAATCATGACGGAAGGCAGTGGCCGAGGGCGATATAGAGCAGTAGCGGCGGAGAATCCGCAATTATTCAATCGTGGTTCGTGGAGTCGCGCTTAACGTATTGCTCTTTCACCGTCGCTCAGACGTTTCATAGAGCGCGTAGAAGAAGTGCGCAATCATAATCTCGAAATCTCGAAATCTCAGTTTCGCGCGAGATCAGAGGAATCGAAACGACGCGCGTTTTTAATCTTATAAAGTGGTTTTAATTATTTTCATCGATCGTAATTTACCATCACCTTGCGTCTCTTGAAATGATTTGGCAAGCACGTTTGTGATACGTGATTCTTTACAAAAATTTTCTTTATCTATAAAATTTGTAAGACTGTGTGTTACAAATATGTTTGTGTTAGCCGTGAATTTCTGCAAGTATTTATGAAGAAAATTATAAATTTAATTATTTGACTTGTGCATAGATTGATTTTATGCAAATTTTTCTAATGATCTTAAAATCTTTAGAATACTAAATCTGTTCTAAATGCGGATTTAACACTTGTCATATTTCTATGAGATGTGAAAGAACTCCTACGCGACGAAAGACAATTGCGACCTATTAATCCTCTGTATCAGTTCACGATTTTTTTTATAAGTGCCTTTAATATTGAATTATTGAAAAATATCGAGTATCGAAAATATTAAAATGTTCATGGTGGCATAAAATATAAAATTGAGCAAATGTGAATACCTGACTGGGATATTTTTATTTGTTAAAATAAATTTGAGAAACAATGGATACAACAGAAAATCGTCGATCATTCGACTTGGTTGATTCAATTGTGTTCATCGGTATGCTGAGCGTTTCTGCTCTCATAGGCATCTATCAGTGGTATGCGTCCAGGAAGAAGACAGACGCTGTGGGAGAGTATCTTGTAGGCGGCCAGAAGATGTCGATATTTCCGATAAGCATGTCATTGATAGCAAGGTAAAAATTTAATCCTAACTTATTTGAACTTTGACAAGTGTGTTTCAGTTTAACTCTTAAAAGTTGTAATAGTTCAGAGATCTAACAATATGTATATTTTTCATATGTCGTGAAATACATGATGTAGTTTTATTTATTCTTAGCTTTATAATAGAAAAATATAGAACATTGATAAAGGAACTGTGAACCGGAAATATATGGGACACATTAGATATATATAGGACGTTTGTCTCAATTGACTGTCAAGGCTCTCTAGTTGTAATTATTAATAGTCATAGGTGTCCACGTGTCGAGGTATTCAAATAAGAAAATTCGTTTGAAGAGCACCCCATCTTGGTTATACGCCATTAATGTTTTATTAATAGTAACTGCTATCTACAAATTTTTGTTTCAGATTTAAGTACATATTGTGTTACAATGATAAAACTGCAAAGTTGCATTTTTAAAGAATTATTATAACGTGTATATGATTTTCATTTTATGAGATGAGATATAAATTTACTTGGAGCAAATTGTAACTTTAAATTAATTTTTATATCATGTATAATATTGAAATTAAATTTTTATATAAAAATATAAAAAATTAGAATAAAATTAGTTTTGTCGTTAAATATCTAACTTATCGTCTTGCAAATCATTATGATCCATCAATGACATAAATATAAAAGTTAGTAGTAAAAGTTTCGATAATTCATTCATTTGTCACAGATTAGTTAGGAAATTAATGCGGCTTAAATTTACGTTGTACAAATGTTGCCATCATCACAAGCTAATTTAAGGAGCATCTTAAAATTGCAGTTACGTGTCGGGCATAGCGATGTTGGGACTGGCGGCAGAAATGTACGTTTACGGCACGCAATTATGGTGCGTTGTGATTGCGGACTCTTTTGTGTCCTTTACGATGGCGGTCGTATATCTGCCGGTTTTCTATGGACTCCGAATAACATCATCTTACGAGGTAACATCGCATCATTGGGTCTATATAACAATAATCGTGAGCCTTGGTAATTCTCTACATTTTCGCAGTATCTAGAGTTGAGGTTCAATCGAGTGGTCAGGCTCATGGGATCTGTTATTTTCATTATCAAGATGGTGAGCTAAATTTATTAAATAAATAAGAGAAAAAATATTTGAATATTTTTAATTCCGAAAAATTTTATAATTTTTGCAAATTTGCCTTTTTAAAACTTGTTTCTTCGAACACATAAAAAGAATCCTTGCCAAATTCGTTTGTTAAAACAGCCAAAATTTCTTTTAGACAATATGTCTTTAATATATAACAAATCTCTATTATACTGAGAATTCATCAAAGTGTTAAACTTGGTAAGCGTCAATCCCTTGTGCAATTCAACACGTCTAATAATCCTGCGCTTGTAGCTGCTTTATATACCACTGGTGATATACGTGCCGGCGCTAGCCTTCAATCAGGCAACCGGAATGGATCTTTACACGATCGCGTTGGTGGTCTGCGCCGTATGCATTTTCTACACAACATTAGTAAGAACATCGCTCATAAATTCAAATATCCAAATCGTTTTTTATTTGAAGAGATATCTCAAACTTTTCAACTTGTATTGCTGAATATGTGATAGCTTGAGTTGGAGTTTTATTTGCGTGCTATATAAGAGAGATACAAGAGGTTGTCAAAAATCAAATATCTTTAATAAAAATTACACGGAAAAAAATGCTGTTGCTTCAATTAAAGTCTACGTCACGGGCTGCCACAAACATACATAGTTCATTCAATGATATTTTTATTGAACCAAATATCTGGATTATTAAAACAATTATCCAGATATTTGGTCCAATAAAAATATCATTGAATGAACTATGTATGTTTGTGGCAGCCCGTGACGTAGACTTTAATTGAAGCAACAGCATTTTTTTCCGTGTAATTTTTATTAAAGATATTTGATTTTTGACAACCTCTTGTATCTCTCTTATATAGCACGCAAATAAAACTCCAACTCAAGCTATCACATATTCAGCAATACAAGTTGAAAAGTTTGAGATATCTCTTCAAATAAAAAACGATTTGGATATTTGAATTTATGAGCGATGTTCTTACTAATGTTGTGTAGAAAATGCATACGGCGCAGACCACCAACGCGATCGTGTAAAGATCCATTCCGGTTGCCTGATTGAAGGCTAGCGCCGGCACGTATATCACCAGTGGTATATAAAGCAGCTACAAGCGCAGGATTATTAGACGTGTTGAATTGCACAAGGGATTGACGCTTACCAAGTTTAACACTTTGATGAATTCTCAGTATAATAGAGATTTGTTATATATTAAAGACATATTGTCTAAAAGAAATTTTGGCTGTTTTAACAAACGAATTTGGCAAGGATTCTTTTTATGTGTTCGAAGAAACAAGTTTTAAAAAGGCAAATTTGCAAAAATTATAAAATTTTTCGGAATTAAAAATATTCAAATATTTTTTCTCTTATTTATTTAATAAATTTAGCTCACCATCTTGATAATGAAAATAACAGATCCCATGAGCCTGACCACTCGATTGAACCTCAACTCTAGATACTGCGAAAATGTAGAGAATTACCAAGGCTCACGATTATTGTTATATAGACCCAATGATGCGATGTTACCTCGTAAGATGATGTTATTCGGAGTCCATAGAAAACCGGCAGATATACGACCGCCATCGTAAAGGACACAAAAGAGTCCGCAATCACAACGCACCATAATTGCGTGCCGTAAACGTACATTTCTGCCGCCAGTCCCAACATCGCTATGCCCGACACGTAACTGCAATTTTAAGATGCTCCTTAAATTAGCTTGTGATGATGGCAACATTTGTACAACGTAAATTTAAGCCGCATTAATTTCCTAACTAATCTGTGACAAATGAATGAATTATCGAAACTTTTACTACTAACTTTTATATTTATGTCATTGATGGATCATAATGATTTGCAAGACGATAAGTTGGATATTTAACGACAAAACTAATTTTATTCTAATTTTTTATATTTTTATATAAAAATTTAATTTCAATATTATACATGATATAAAAATTAATTTAAAGTTACAATTTGCTCCAAGTAAATTTATATCTCATCTCATAAAATGAAAATCATATACACGTTATAATAATTCTTTAAAAATGCAACTTTGCAGTTTTATCATTGTAACACAATATGTACTTAAATCTGAAACAAAAATTTGTAGATAGCAGTTACTATTAATAAAACATTAATGGCGTATAACCAAGATGGGGTGCTCTTCAAACGAATTTTCTTATTTGAATACCTCGACACGTGGACACCTATGACTATTAATAATTACAACTAGAGAGCCTTGACAGTCAATTGAGACAAACGTCCTATATATATCTAATGTGTCCCATATATTTCCGGTTCACAGTTCCTTTATCAATGTTCTATATTTTTCTATTATAAAGCTAAGAATAAATAAAACTACATCATGTATTTCACGACATATGAAAAATATACATATTGTTAGATCTCTGAACTATTACAACTTTTAAGAGTTAAACTGAAACACACTTGTCAAAGTTCAAATAAGTTAGGATTAAATTTTTACCTTGCTATCAATGACATGCTTATCGGAAATATCGACATCTTCTGGCCGCCTACAAGATACTCTCCCACAGCGTCTGTCTTCTTCCTGGACGCATACCACTGATAGATGCCTATGAGAGCAGAAACGCTCAGCATACCGATGAACACAATTGAATCAACCAAGTCGAATGATCGACGATTTTCTGTTGTATCCATTGTTTCTCAAATTTATTTTAACAAATAAAAATATCCCAGTCAGGTATTCACATTTGCTCAATTTTATATTTTATGTCACCATGAACATTTTAATATTTTCGATACTCGATATTTTTCAATAATTCAATATTAAAGGCACTTATAAAAAAAATCGTGAACTGATACAGAGGATTAATAGGTCGCAATTGTCTTTCGTCGCGTAGGAGTTCTTTCACATCTCATAGAAATATGACAAGTGTTAAATCCGCATTTAGAACAGATTTAGTATTCTAAAGATTTTAAGATCATTAGAAAAATTTGCATAAAATCAATCTATGCACAAGTCAAATAATTAAATTTATAATTTTCTTCATAAATACTTGCAGAAATTCACGGCTAACACAAACATATTTGTAACACACAGTCTTACAAATTTTATAGATAAAGAAAATTTTTGTAAAGAATCACGTATCACAAACGTGCTTGCCAAATCATTTCAAGAGACGCAAGGTGATGGTAAATTACGATCGATGAAAATAATTAAAACCACTTTATAAGATTAAAAACGCGCGTCGTTTCGATTCCTCTGATCTCGCGCGAAACTGAGATTTCGAGATTTCGAGATTATGATTGCGCACTTCTTCTACGCGCTCTATGAAACGTCTGAGCGACGGTGAAAGAGCAATACGTTAAGCGCGACTCCACGAACCACGATTGAATAATTGCGGATTCTCCGCCGCTACTGCTCTATATCGCCCTCGGCCACTGCCTTCCGTCATGATTCTGTATGCGAGCATGAAACACATAGTCTAAGGAACAAAAGTGCAAAAAGAGAGGGAAGACATAGCTGAAAGTCTGTTTTTTTCTAATAAAAGAATATTGATATACTAAAAATAAAATTCTTTTCAATCAAATAAATACATTTTGTTAATTTTGATTTTTCTTTTACTTAAATAAATATATACTTTATTTCCAAAAATGTTTTACTATATTAAATAAGTTATTAGATGTATATAATAAAAATTCTAATTTCTAAAATATATTATTTAAAATTTTAATATATATATTTTGTAATTATACATTATATATTTTGTAATTATATATTATATACATTTGATATAATTCTTTGTGTATTATATTTTTATTTAACAAATTTGTAAAACTTATATTAAAAGAAATTTAAAATAAAAATTTTTCCTCCTCGATAATATCACCACCTTAACGAAAGTACTTGCCG
The DNA here is from genome assembly GCF_003651465.1 of Formica exsecta. Taxonomy (NCBI): domain Eukaryota; kingdom Metazoa; phylum Arthropoda; class Insecta; order Hymenoptera; family Formicidae; genus Formica; species Formica exsecta. The sequence continues at coordinate 945,483 of NW_021853381.1, forward strand.
GGTGAGGAGGCTTGAGTACTCTAGTGAACCTGAAAGCTATGCCGACAATTACGTATAGCGTTTTCGAGTAAAGCAAATTTGATAGTTCTGAGACCGATTAATGACGTTATATACTCCGTCTTGGGTTAGAGATACTTGAATTATTAGATTAATCAATAAAATACTTCCAGTAAGCGTTTGATAGATCAATCAGGACAGAGGATCTTGTGCTTTAAAGTCAAAAAGGGAGATGTATTTTATATTATTAATGTATTATATATTTATATTAATCAGATTCTCTCAAAAACTATCTTTGGTCGAACATATATTCATGGCAAATTGGGTTTAATCGCTCTCAAAGCGATCAAACCTGCTTCACCTGAAAACGATAATAGTTACCAATAGGATCATTCATGCCGGACAGGTTGAAGGGGAAGGGTCAAACTAAGAGAGATACCATAATTATTTTATATGTATTATATTAATATTTTTAAATAAAATGGAAGCAAAAGGCAATCGAAAGAATAGAAAAAAGAGACTCCAAAATATTTTCCTCCCTCGGAGCTTATTGTTAAAAATATCTTGATGCGTGATACGATATACAAAAAATTGATTTCTGAGAAACAGAAGTCTATTCTACTATAATTTTCCTATAGTTTTGACCGTTAACAATAAGTATAATCAATAATATATAATATAATGTTTAAAACTACTTTAATATATATATATATATATAATTTTCGCAGCCGAAAATAACCGTAATATCATTTTTTTCGGTAGATTCAATCTAATCAGAAGATTTACTAGAATTGAATATTTATTAGAGAGATACCGTAATCTTCCAATGTAATGTTTAACGATGAAATAAATATTTTTCCATATTCGTTGCTATATTGATATCTCTTTATTTACAAAAGACGAAGTCTACTGCTCGGCAAAAATATTTTACCGTATATTAACACGAAAAATGCGACATCAGAAATATATGTAATTAAAAACGACGCATATTCACTCTTTTTCGAAAGCGACATGGTAACAATCAGTAAAATATCTGACATTCGCTCGAAAGATATAAATATATCTCGACACTAACATATTTTCAAAAAATCTACAATGTAATGTATATCGCGTCGATTTTTTAAAATCACTTATGACAAATATAAATTCTTCACATGCACGATATAGCAAACAATAATATTTTACAAATATTATAACGTTTACAAACTTTGTAAAATCGTCATGTTGACGAGTCCTAATAATTTTAATAGCCTTACTTAGTTTCGTGTCTTAGTTACTATAGTCAAGCCACAACATCTTATTTATATCTTGTGATGCAATGTAGTGGATAAATCAATGCATTAAACAAATGTATCTAAAATATCGATGCTAACAATATCTTTCGGAAAACGACATTTCTAAATACGTACGTAAAATATATGTGTAATTCCAGCGTAAGTATGTTTCATGTAATATTTTAAATTGAATAAGTTATTTATTTCCATGAGAATAAGATATTAATTGATCAAAAAATTGATAACAATTTTCAAAATATATTAAACAAGCATACACATATATGTATATATTACATAGAATATTTTAAATAAAATTTTGGCACACATTAACCTAACAAGTTCAAAATTTCTAATGCTATTAATTTGAATCACTGAAAATAATTAATATTTTACGTATGTACATAAAAGATCGTCATTTCTGGATTATATTATATTTACATTACATAATTATATTATTTTCTATATTACAAATATATTTCAACTTCCAAAAAATCCGTCAAAAAGGCACGCCGTTAATATTTTTTTTCGGTTACATTTCTCTCAGAGCATACTATCGTAAGACTAACTAACACATTCAGAATAATCCAAATACACATACTCCGCTAAAAATAAAGCAAAAAGTGTCATCGTTTTCGCGACAAAAAATATTTGATATATTAAAATTATTATTATTAAGTAATAATAACAAATATGTTTCTAATATTTTCTAAAATGGTTTAAAAGATTGAAAATATTAGAAGCAATATGTTTTTGATCGTAAAATCGGCTGTTTAATATCGGCAATATCATAGTATTCATGTACATATAATATACAAATTTTCAATTATTAAAATGGAATAAAAAGCCACACTTCTCGCATTCACTAATATAATTAATAAGATAGTTAAAATTAAATAAAATTTATTGAAATATATTGGAAGGAAAGTTGAGAAAAGCTGATGCTTATAAGATTTCAAGCCATTGTCATTTTTAACTCTTACATTTTTTAACTTTTGATTGGAAAACAAGAAGTTTCTTTATATCTTTTTACTTAAACTTATCAACGAAAAAACAGGGACTTAAAAACTATTCGCTATATTTACAATTCGACACGAGAACTTAAGGCTAGGAGCTGCCTCTGGGCAAAGTTAATATCTTCGTTTCTGGAAGACGTTGATCCACCTTCGAAAGGTGAATCAAATAGCGAAGTGAAAATTGCGTAGTGTATGAAGTTATTGCTAATTCGCTAATTGCTAAGAATGGTGAACTGATGTGTAGATGATTAAATCTAAGGTCAGTGATGTCTGCGGGACATAGAAGGAGTATTTGATATCTTCAACTAATATAAACGTAAATTTTTCAATTAATTCGATTATTGAAACAGCCATTTTTTTCAATTTCGTCTAAACTTTCTAAGTTATAAGATCAATGAATACAATCTACTTGAAATTCTGATTAGAATTAATCATTTCAATCTGCACAAGAATGACATTTGATTATTTTTTTAAAAAAGTACATCAAGAACATTATCGTACATTTAATTTGCCGTCTATATCTGATATTGTAAGAATTTTTTAATTAAAATTGAAATTTGTTTGAAAAATTATTAATCACAAAAACATTTTTTTTTTTTTTTTTTTTTTTTTGAAATAAAAGGGAGCATCTTTTTTTTTTTTTTT
>NW_021853381.1:948618-951014 GCF_003651465.1 Formica exsecta
TTTTTGAGCAATAAAAGTGAGCATCAATCGAGCACTTCCTCCCGGTGGATAAACGTAAAAAAATTCTCCAGGGAGCAAGCGATGTTTGAGCGCATTCATTTTGAGCAAATTGCATTTCATGCAAAATTCTATTCTCAGCAGTAACATCAATATTTTCAACACTTTTAAAGCTAAAAAAGAAAATAAAAAATGCAATAAATATTTTTAAAAGTTTTCCAGAACTAATAGCAAATTAAGTAAAACAGTATGCTTATGTGCACCCCGTTAAAGTCATATTTGAAATTCATTATCGCGGAATTTAAAAACGTTAGAATGTGTCTTGAGCGTTGGCGCTTGTCGGTTCGCCATAAAATTATTATCGATCTCCCTTCGCGTCCTCGCGTGCAACGTCACTGACCTATGCAAAGTGCGCCTTGCATGCGCACGTTTGCTCCGAAGGCCTTTCATGGACGGAATGGCTGATAAGGATGCGATTCTCTCTTAAGATATTTATTAAGTACTTATTACTATAGGCAAATATAGATGCACGCAGTATATAACTTACAAACAAAAATTTACGCACTGATCATCGACTTTTAATTTGCGATAATGATATCATTTTAATAATAATGTGTGAGAAAGAAATTGTCAAAATATTTAAAATGTCCGCTAGAGAATATTTCTCGCTGTATTATTTAATTATTAGGATCAGGAAGCTTAACATAAACAAAATAATGAATGTCAAAAAAAAATTACTACTAAAAAAAATTTACTAACAAGAAGATAGTTATAAAAGATACTGAAAGAAACTCAATGAAAGAATAATTTTAAATTAAGAAAAATATGGTTTTAAAGGCACTTACAATTTTTTTCACCTCAATGAAAGAATAATTTTAAATTAAGGAAAAAATGATTTTAAAGGCACTTACAATTTTTTTCACAATACAAGGAAGCATTGGTATTGCAATTTCGTTGAAGCGAGATGTTCCGCCATGATGACGGTAGTTTAAAACTGAGAGCATCAAGACGAGATTGCACTGCGTGCATCTACGCAAGTCGCGCGAGCATGTCGCGTTAATCACGTTAAATGTTAATTAAGTCACACAGCCGCACGGTTCGCGGAGACGTAATACGCATTCACGAGTCACTCTAAATTTACGATACTATATTATAATTATACAAGTAATTAGAGCGATACTCACAGTCTCAATTCAAAAACATAATTACGTTGTTATAATGGAAATATTGCTTTTTTTATTTTATATGTAACTAATTTGCAGTGGAAAATAATCACACGTTATAAATTTATAAGCTTTGATTAAGATTATCATTAATATTTAATCATTCGATTCATGACTCGACATTTAATGATTCAGAGATTATTATGAAATAAAATAATTATGAGTGATTATTCTATGCGAGGCTGTGGTTATTCATGGAATACCAATCAACTGTGAATATCGCTTTTAGAAATTCTTTAAAATACAGAAAATTCGCGCGAGCATTTATATATAAGAAAGACAAAGTGGCGATGAACGATCTCTCTCATTTGATCGTTCTCTACTCCATTATGCATTTACAATATCTCAAAAAATCCTTTTGTAAAAACGTGAAAAATCTTACGAAATACTCCAATGTACAATCGCAAAATAGGAAATACTGGCCACGTCATATTTCATTCATATGCACTTCGCCACATCCTATTTCCATTTTTCCTGCTCACTTAAACCAGAATCGTGTAAAGTTCCGGTAAAACAATTTTTTTTCATAAAAACAATTACTATATCACAAAACTTGTTCCAACAATTTCACAGCGGAACTTTAAATCGTGTTTTTCTTTAAACGTACAAACATTTTCATTTAGAAATATTTTTCGTTTTAAGATCTGCCTCTCGACAAAGTCGAGAACAATTTTACGCGTATCTCCTTATGTTGTGTGCTCGAAATTTATAATCTTAAAACGAGCTCTCACGAGCTTTTGTTCTAAGCTGCGCCGCTTCTGGGCTCGGTGTCATCGCCGGATTATCGTACGCATAATCGAGAGTGGTGTCTTCACTGGCGTATCGCCGTGACAGAGGGGTACTCGTGGTATTCGGTGTAGTGCTATTCCCGTTACTATTGCTACTACTATTCTCGGTGATCTTGGGTTCTGGTTCAACTGTTGCACTTATGCTCGGTATAGTCAATTTGAGATCATTTTGTTTATTCACAGCGGCCTCGACGTCGTCTTTATTCTTATTCGCCACCTGCGAAATTTAGATCAAAGTACTTGCAATTGCCTCGCGTAAAAAAGACTTTAATAAATTTGTTAAGATAAACATTCATAGCTTTAGAAAATTGAGATTAAAGGATATAAAAATAATTTTCATTTTTTTTTTTAATAAAAAACATATTTTAATTCAATTTAATTTGTTATT
>NW_021853381.1:953409-963908 GCF_003651465.1 Formica exsecta
TTTTAAAGGCACTTACAATTTTTTTCACCTCAATGAAAGAATAATTTTAAATTAAGGAAAAAATGATTTTAAAGGCACTTACAATTTTTTTCACAATACAAGGAAGCATTGGTATTGCAATTTCGTTGAAGCGAGATGTTCCGCCATGATGACGGTAGTTTAAAACTGAGAGCATCAAGACGAGATTGCACTGCGTGCATCTACGCAAGTCGCGCGAGCATGTCGCGTTAATCACGTTAAATGTTAATTAAGTCACACAGCCGCACGGTTCGCGGAGACGTAATACGCATTCACGAGTCACTCTAAATTTACGATACTATATTATAATTATACAAGTAATTAGAGCGATACTCACAGTCTCAATTCAAAAACATAATTACGTTGTTATAATGGAAATATTGCTTTTTTTATTTTATATGTAACTAATTTGCAGTGGAAAATAATCACACGTTATAAATTTATAAGCTTTGATTAAGATTATCATTAATATTTAATCATTCGATTCATGACTCGACATTTAATGATTCAGAGATTATTATGAAATAAAATAATTATGAGTGATTATTCTATGCGAGGCTGTGGTTATTCATGGAATACCAATCAACTGTGAATATCGCTTTTAGAAATTCTTTAAAATACAGAAAATTCGCGCGAGCATTTATATATAAGAAAGACAAAGTGGCGATGAACGATCTCTCTCATTTGATCGTTCTCTACTCCATTATGCATTTACAATATCTCAAAAAATCCTTTTGTAAAAACGTGAAAAATCTTACGAAATACTCCAATGTACAATCGCAAAATAGGAAATACTGGCCACGTCATATTTCATTCATATGCACTTCGCCACATCCTATTTCCATTTTTCCTGCTCACTTAAACCAGAATCGTGTAAAGTTCCGGTAAAACAATTTTTTTTCATAAAAACAATTACTATATCACAAAACTTGTTCCAACAATTTCACAGCGAAACTTTAAATCGTGTTTTTCTTTAAACGTACAAACATTTTCATTTAGAAATATTTTTCGTTTTAAGATCTGCCTCTCGACAAAGTCGAGAACAATTTTACGCGTATCTCCTTATGTTGTGTGCTCGAAATTTATAATCTTAAAACGAGCTCTCACGAGCTTTTGTTCTAAGCTGCGCCGCTTCTGGGCTCGGTGTCATCGCCGGATTATCGTACGCATAATCGAGAGTAGTGTCTTCACTGGCGTATCGCCGTGACAGAGGGGTACTCGTGGTATTCGGTGTAGTGCTATTCCCGTTACTATTGCTACTACTATTCTCGGTGATCTTGGGTTCTGGTTCAACTGTTGCACTTATGCTCGGTATAGTCAATTTGAGATCATTTTGTTTATTCACAGCGGCCTCGACGTCGTCTTTATTCTTATTCGCCACCTGCGAAATTTAGATCAAAGTACTTGCAATTGCCTCGCGTAAAAAAGACTTTAATAAATTTGTTAAGATAAACATTCATAGCTTTAGAAAATTGAGATTAAAGGATATAAAAATAATTTTCATTTTTTTTTTTAATAAAAAACATATTTTAATTCAATTTAATTTGTTATTTAATTTATTTATTTTTATTATTTAATTTATTATTATCATTTGTTATTAAATTCTAATTTATTTCTCTCTCGCTTCCCAGACGAGCTCGTTGTATTTAAACATTTAATAGAAAGCCTATCCTCGTAGTAAGACTGATGGAACTTTTTGAAAAAGTTTATTTTTATAGATCACACCTTACCTTCACGAGATTCTTTCTGAATACGGCTCGCAAGGTGTTTTGGATCCTTTCCCACCGTATTAAAGTCCTTCCCAGCAGGTACAGCATTCCCAATAGTGAGAAACAGGTCAACGTCGTTGTGATCGCGAACCAATTCTTGAGTCTTTGCACCTGCTCTATAATAGAAAAATAGGCTTTAAGAGAACTAATATAATAAGAATTATATGTATATGTGTATCCGTGCGAAAGAAATCGAAATGATTAGTGTAATATATTCAATTTATCTCGAAAATCTCAAAAAATTCTGTAACATTTTAAATTATAACGAACATTCTTAGAAAGTATATCATTAAAATATTAATAATATATTTAATAGAAAATATCTATATCATACATATAATACAAATATTTTGTGCAATTTTATTTTAAACATTTAAATAAATCAAATAAAAATAATCTCGCAGAAACAAAAGTCTAATTATTAAGATGCAACAATATAAATCTCGCTTTTGCTTCGTAATATATCGCTGATCTTAAAAGATACGCGGCACATATTTCTAACATTCGTTCTCGTTAAACTTCGAAAGTTATGGTACATCTTAAATTACGAATTATGCGCGTTTTGAAATTTAGTATCTTACAATTTCTCACAGGAAGGAGAGGATAGTTATTCGATATATTAAAACGAGCAGACTATTATAAAACGCTTACGTGCGCTATCACTTTGTTCTATTCACAGATTACGCGTGAAATCGATATATTTTAAAATACACGGTTTTCTGCGAAATTACTTAAGAAAAAATATTTATACTCTGCTATAAGTAACTAGAAATTTATGCTTCCATGATACAAATAATTATAAGATCTTTCAGCGACGGTAAGTGATATCAGGCTTCTCTCATAATTTTGCGGCAACCGCGCGAGAGAATCACGAGCCGAGCGTATGATGCTTATGCGAGATTTGCGTCGTTGAAATCTCCGACTCGTCCGTCTTCTTTCAAGCCTGCGGTATTTCGAGACTAAATTATGCGCATATTCTATTCACACCTGAGCCCACTCACCTCTGAGATCATCGTACTGCCTATTCGAATCCATACGTTCGATGTAGCGCTGATCATGAAGATAAACTGCAATCAAAAGCAAGCAATAATTAATTAATCGTTTCACACATTTACATTGCATTTCTTGAGCAAACTTTGCCAATGTGCGCAACAGTTTTAACACTTATGTTGAATGTATGTTTCATTAATATTATGAGTTCATCAGATATTTACTTAGAAAGCGTTACGAAAAATAATCACGTTAGCGACGCTATAAAACTCGAAGATTTCTCCAACCGTGACTTTTATTCTATTATATGCCAGCTGCGTGAGAGAGGGAAATTCCACGTTATTATTAGTATGAGAGTCGAATCAATTATGATCTCAGCAAAGATACGAGTCAGTTACAATCGGTGTATTTATTATTAATGCAATATCTCTCTTTAATAATATTATTATGATATCAAGACATACTAATCCATTAATACACAATTTATCAATATTTTGCTTTGTAAGATAAAAGAATATAAGTACAGAATATTTTAATGAAAAAAATATATAACTAAAAAAAATTTTTTTTTGATTAATCTTATATCCGTAAAATATATATCTAATTTTGTGTAATTTTATTTTAAACATTTAAATAAATCGAATAAAAATAATCTCGCAGAAACAAAAGGCTAATTATTAAGATGTAACAATATAAATCTTTTATTACAGGCTTTTAAATCTATTATTACACATATTACAAAACAAGTATTAATACTTCTATCTCTATTTCTTTTCTGCCAAGTTTATTTTGAAGAAAACTGCATTCTATAAAATTGATTCGACTTACGTGCGATCGATTTATTCGCTATTTTGCACTTTTTCGTGTGCTCCTCGACGCTCTCCATTTTTTTCTTATTCGAGTCAACGATCTACCTGTCAAAGGACGACGCAGGTTCTTGCGCGCCTGCGTAAGACAGGAGAGGTCGGTTACGATAGCAACTTGCGATGCAAACAATTCCGACCTACGGTTGCTTACCTGTAGCACGTGGGTGCGCATAATCGCACACCCTTATCGCAAATGTAAACGCGATGACCCCATTCCAAACCGAGGAAGGACGCAAATGTTATACCCGGATCTGGGGACGGCAAGCTCGCGCGGATCGATTCGTAGCCGTAATGGATAAAATTCGTAAATAAAGAGCGCCCTCGATTCGAGATACGTAATTTATAATTACGATATTAAGCCATTTTACACCGATAAGTCCAATATAAATTTTATTATACATATTATACACTACATATATGGCTCAAATGTGATATATGTAGAGATGTAAAAAAAAACCGGTTTTTTTTTCTAATAGAAAAAACGTGTTTTTTTCACTAAATGAAATAAATTTTGTTTTTTTTTCGTTATTTTTTTAAACATAATATTTTTCTCTATATTTTTTTATTAATATAAAAAAGTAAAGTTCTTATATTTTTAATTAATTTTTTTTTCGAAAGTAATTTTAATAGATTAATGAGACTTTTGCGGCAAATTATATCAAACTCGACATGATTCGGATAATTTTTAATTAGATGCATAACAAAAATTTTGATTAATTAAAAATAATAATTACATAACTATATAGCCAATCGGAATGCGAGCTACATTCAAAATAATAATGGCTAATTTAAATCTATCATTTCAAAAAATAAAAATAATGAAAAATCAATTTGCAGTAATCAAAATATAAAAATATTAAATACCTGAAAAAAACCAAAACTTTGAAAAAAAACGACTTGTTTTTTTTCTATTTACATCTCTGCATAAATATATAACCATCTATTCAAATTTTTAATTGTAAAATAGCGCAATATTTTAAATGACGGATTAGAATATCCCAATATAAAACGAATGTAATCCGAAACAATCTTAACCCCCTCCCCCTCCTCTCTCTTCATCATGCGTCTCTATATCTTTCTATTATTTATTTAGACATAAAAGAATTGGTCCCTGTCTCCCCAATAGCTCCTATTTCATATAAGATATTTTTACTTAAACGTTCACCACCTCGCGAGAATTTGTACATAAGTCCGACGCGAGTTTACCGACATAATGTAACCGGACACCGTAACGAGGGTTCTCAATGGAGGATTCGTCGGGGCATCCGTGGACCCAAACGGAACTCCACACGGATTATTTCGTATCGTGCTACGACATCAAATCCCGTCACGCAAAGGAGCATCCTTTGATGTAGAGGCAAAGAATTTCATTCTACGCGCGTTCCCCGACGAGGAGAGCGGAGCCGCGGTTTCTCCTACCTGTCGGACCATGAAATGCATCTCCCCCTTTTCACCGCGGAACCGACGCTGAATCCCAAGCAGGAGTAGAAGAGAAAAAAGAATGACGTAGAGGGAGGGAACGCGAGAGAGGCTGAAAAGAAAAAGGACGACGGGGAGAAGATGGAAGGGAGAGGAAGAAAAGAAGCTAGGTGACTCATCGACCGCGTTCGCGTGTGGGAAGTCGGTAGGGATAGTCAGGTGCAAAGTCAACGGACCCGAGAACCCGGGCTGGCTTTGCCCGCTCGACAGAGGTGAACGATGGCACCGCGTATATCGCTATCCGGTTTCCCCGTACGCACGCCGATTTGTATGAAAACGAGAAACCGGAACGACGCGCAACTGGTTCTGAATAAAAACCGGCCGAATTATAAATTCAAGTTCACGAGATACGAGTCAAAATATCGTAAAATATTAGAGCGTAAAAAAATTTGGCATGACCTTACAATTTGATTAGCTGGGAAACCCCCTACGCGATGAGTTTAAACGTTAGGGCATACTCGTTTGAAATCTCGAAAAATGAGTACACTTTTTTTAGATTTTTTTGCAGAGCAACAACTTGATAAAAATTTTTAATTTTTTTTACAATATTAATATAATATAATACAATATTAACTACTTAAATAAAAATTTTCAGCCTAAAAAAAATTTTTTTTTGAAGTTATGCGAATATTTGCAGATTTATGTTTTCGTGCACGGTGTGCATGAAAACTCGGGCTATATTCGACGAATTGACTTCAAATTTTACATGCGAGTTTCTAATAAGATTCCGCATCTGCCAACAAAGCCTTTTTTTAATCCGATTCCCCATTTTTTTGTTATAAAAAAAAAGATGGACATTTTTTCAAAAAAACCAATACCTTTTTCAACACGCCGCCATTTTTTTATTTTTTTAAATTTTGAAAAAAACGCTTGGATAGCAGATAGCTATTACAATGTTTAATAAGAAAAAACTTGGATTTTTTATTTCAAATATAATCTACGAACCTTTCCATGCACACGGTGCAGCCACCTAAAATTTGGAGGAACTCCGCAAATATTCCCATAACTTCTAAAAAAAATTTTTTTTTGAGCTGAAAATTTTTATTTAAAAAATTAATAATATTGTATTAATAGCGTAAAAAAATTAAAAATTTTTATCAAGTCATTGCGCTGCAAAAAAAATCTAGAAAATGTACTCATTTTTCAAGGTTTCAAACGTGTATGCCCCTTTAAAACGAATGTGATAATCGTTTCTTTTGATTGTTTTAATCCGTTAAAAAATGGTCGTATACTGATGCTGTATCGATGACTCACCTTGACAGTCTTTCACGCACTCGTCTGGTTGATAATTGTGGCTGTTGACGTCGCATGCGACCGAACAGGGTCTGCAGTGCATGTCGAAGGGGCTGCAATATTCCGACACATTGCAACGTTTCTCGCCGCACTGGGCACCCCGAAGATCAAGATCGGCAAGCGAGAAGGTAGCCAACGCGATGACAGCTATCACCGGTAATCTCATGCTGTTCACCGTCACATCCGAAAACATTCGGTTAAGATAATGCCGGTTCGATGCGCGATGGAATTTATTGTTGAAATGGCCAACCGGTTCGACGCTCTCTCTTCTCGCGTTCGCGTTTTTGTAATCCTTCCTTTTTTGCCTTCCTCCCTCTCTGCGTAGTGTCTCGAATCACGGATTTAGGACACGATCGTGATTCGTCCCGCAATCGATTCTTGCGGCGATTCTTAACGGCACTCGAATGGTATGCCTTGAGCAGGCTCCATACTCGTGGCGCTAATCAAAGAAACATAAGAAAAAAACACGTTTACACTCACTGCATATTATGTACAAAAGAACCAGTAGCAGGCAAAACACACTGGGGGTGGATAAAATCCCTCTTTTTTTGTATCATGATATTTGACTTGTAAATACTAAGAAAAATCGATTCTGACTCAACTGTTTATAACGTAGAGGATACATATATTGCTGCTAAAGAATTTTATGAAAATATAACTTGGTAGTATTCCGAGAGAGAACGCGTATCTATTATTTCGCAAGTAAGCGAATACTGAACGGTTGAACGTAACAGATTTTCGAAATGTCCTGGCGAGAAGACGATATAAGAAATTAGAGAAAAACATATTGATAACAATCGGGAGTCAACAAACAGAGATGCCGTGTTTAAATCACACAACATCAGGAATAATACACGACTTAATAACTGGAAAAATTCTCAAATTTTTGTTTAACTGCTATTAAAATTAAAATTAAAATGATTCTCGAGCATCTAAAAAGACGTATTTTTAATCTCTAATTCTTTATAAATTATTATTAAGAACAAATAGTTATAGTAATAATATAATTATAATTTTTAGTAATTAATTTTAGTTAATATAGTTATAATTTTTATAGATTATAGTAAATATTTACTGATGTGTTTTATTTTTGATAGGGCTACACATTAATCAACATGAGTTTAAATATGGTTATCTATCAATTTAAACCGTATATAATTAAAAAAAAAAAAACAACTTGTATATGCATATAATATATACAATATAAAATTTATAAATTCTGTTTTGCGTAATAGTCAACAAAAAAAAAAAAAAAATGTATAAATAATTAATCTAATCCGTTCCAATTTAATCTCTTCCAATAAAAAGATTTTTATTTACATAAATCACAGCACGATTCAAATCGAGGGTACGAAGAGACTCTTTTTGAACGGATAAATATGTTTCGTTTCGTTGATTACGCTCGATAGCGTCGCGATACCAGAGATGCTCTACAAAATATTACGCATCATCTCTACGCACGAACACCTGTGTTAACGCATACGCGGGCCCGGATGCATCGAAATGGCCACCGATATCTCGCAACAGCGAAGATACTTTCGCGGCTGCCACCGACGACCTCGTTTTATTGTCACGTCGCGCAACTATGTTTCATAAATTATTCGCGGTCTGTTTCATTGTTTTCTTCAGAGAGTACATATTTTTTCAATTGCGTAACAAGTGTTTGCGCTCTAGGCGACGGAGCACGTCTCGAATGCTAATAACGTATATTTTCAACTATGATTACAATGATGACAATATCAAAAGTTGTGCGGTTTATAAATAGACGCTTATATAAATTAAAAAAAAAAAAAATAACTAAAACGAAAAATGACAAAACAGAAACCGCGTACACCTTTATGCGTAGAGAAGCAGCACGATCATTTTTTTCAAAATAAAACAACGCGGATAATGAGAGACTAATATTCTCAGGGCCGCGTCGTATCGCGTTAGTGACTCATTCCTCGTATCAAACGGCGAGGTAAACGCTTACTTCGTGCCATTTTCTACATACATACCTTCGCCAAGCAAAGGAAAATTATCCACGACAACGACTTTCGATCGAAGTCGCAAAGGTTGAATAATATTCTGATTAATCGAATAAATTTTATTTTATTTTAAATTTTATTTAAAATTTTATTTTATTTTAAATTTTATTTTATTTATTAAATTTGGACAGAATTCTACAATCAAAAGATACAATAATAGGATATAACCTACTTTCTTAAAACTTAGAGGAAATTTAATTCTTAATTAAATCAAATATCTTAAATTTAAATGTAATTTATAAAATGTAATTAAACTTCTCAGCCTTTTCTGAGATTAATTATTCAATTGTTCGCAACTCGCGCCGTAATTGTAAAACGATTGCTACTCCGAAAATGATACGTTATGATTGATAACATGATAACGTTTAACAATTCAGTAACATACAGCGATACGTCAAGTTATTTTGATTTCTTCGACCGAGGTCTCGGAAGATGTACGTGCCTTTCCTTACGTTACGCGAACGATATTACGAAATATCGCGTGCCTTTAGGGCACATCCACGCCGTTCAGTTACCGGATATTATATGTTTTCCGTGAATCTCACTCGCGATCATACGGATGTGCATCGTAATGCAAGTCACAACGTGCACCAGCGAGCATTGTGGTACGTCTGGTACCAAACGCACACAATGCGTCAGGCATACAATAGTTTAGGGTGTTGCCTGGTGTTGTAACAAATAGAAATTGAATAGGAATGGTATAGTCTCGAATGTTTGTCGTGTGAAATAAAGCGATGGTCTTATATGAATTATTTAAAAGCTAGAAACAGAATTAAAAAATCAATATATATTATAAAAATATTTAAAAATTTGTATTCTTCTTTATTTTTATACTATTTTATACTATTTATTATTTTTATAATATTTATTTATAATTTATAATTTATTTTTTATAATATTTATATTTATCAAGTAAAGTGTTCACTCTGTGTAAAGTTATAAAAAATTATTTCGTGCTAAAAAACGCTATTTAAGATTTAAAGAATATCGGCAAAATTTTTAATTTATTAATGTTTCACATTTTATATGATTAATTTCGGACAAAAAAAGTTGTTCACATAATTATTAAAAATTTCACATATTAATGCGTATTAAAAACTTGTGTATAACATTTACATATAAAATAATCATTTTTGTAAATCTCTTTATCGTTGGAAATTTTATTAGCTATAAGTATCCGGTCATTAATTGCTGTTAATGTTATAAACCTATCAAAAAAAATCTTAATAACAATATGTATATCAAATAATTGTGAACAAATTTGTCTCCTCCGCGTGATATATCGTTATTCGATATTAATTCGAAACAGCTAATTATCGTATCTTGACGTGTAAACTCGTAACTTTTACTCGTCTACTTTTTATCAGTAGTCGTGAAGTCCCGAATCCGCTTTTTATCCCGCTTTTTATAACGGAAAGCATCGTTTACCGCTCTCGGCGAGTGGATTCGGCGACGTTCGCTGAGGAAAGTCCGAACAGAAGTCAGAGAGGTAGGCAGTGAACGCGCCGGAGGCAGTCTGGACGCAGGAATGTTGCCCGACTGGTTAACGAGGAGGGCTTTTACGCATGGCGAAACATTGGGTCGAACACGTCGTCGATACTCGTATACTCGAACGACAGCCCGCCATCGATGCAATGAATGGACCGTGAATCAAAAAGTCGTATTTCGGACATTAACTAGCGCAATGTATAATGATTGTACGATTGAAAGATCGAATGCAGCAATAGCGCAAGCATAAATTTGCGCATAAATTTTATTTTCAAAATCTTTGGACTTTCCTCCGAATCCAAACCAGACATCGATAACTCTTAAATTATAATTAATCGAAAATTAAAAATGTCAACTGATTAATAAAATATTAAAATTAATCTCGGATTAATCGCTCTTAAGAATTAATTTGACAGTCTTCTAGATCTCTCGGGTTTTAAAACTTTACGATCTCTTGTGATTTGTGGACTTGAAATATAATCGAGATAAAAATATCATCAATCAATCAATGTCAACTGTTTAATAAAATTAATAATAAGTATTAAAATAAATATATAATATATTTATTC
>NW_021853381.1:964213-981500 GCF_003651465.1 Formica exsecta
ATCTTTAATAAATAAATATATTATATATAAAATTAATCTCAGATTAATCGCTCTTAAGAATTAATTTAACAATCTTCCAGATCTCTCGGGTTTTAAAATTTTACAATCTCTTGTGATATGTGGACTTGAAATATAAACGAGATAAGAATATCATCAATCAAATTTTTTGTAAGTTAACAAATAGCAAATACTACTATAAGCTGTCAACCGCGGGACACGTTTGTTCGAATTAGAAAGAAACTGACTCATATCGCCACGTACTCGGTATCTCGTTTCTTGTAACATCTCTCGCGGATTGATAACGCTACGCAATACGCAGTCACGTAATTTACGTCAGAATGAATATTGTCGTGCGCGAGAAGACGCGTCATCATCTCGCACGAGCGCGATCATCTTCCTTATGACGAAACGTCATAAATCACTGCGACAGCGTTCGGTCTCGAAGAAATCGCGCTCGCGGTTCCACGTTTCCTATTTCTCAGGTAATCAACACCCGGTGAAGTAGAACGAACCTTACTCAGACGTTGCTGCCCCGTATAATTATCTACTAATTAGCAGCTCATTACGAAGCCGTATAATTGGCGATTCGGATATTTTCAAGCGATTATTCCACACGGATTGCAACGGTATAACGTCACGGTACTCATTGATCGCGATGTGTCCTTGCGGGAGTGAGCGTGCTCGTATAAGTTGATAATGCATATTTAACGAGCTTTCGGAAAGCATCGTCTGATACCGGAAATACACGTACATTATTGGAGCACGCTATATGGGACGATGAGCGATATAAACGCTTGAGCTGTAAGAAAATACTAGAAAGGAAAAAGAGAAATCGCCGCTCTTCGAGCGTTTCAAATCGATTATTTCTTGAGGGAAAGTTTTCCTGATTGAGTATTATGATCTTTCATAACTTATATTATATTGAAATAACTGAAATATTATCAAATCGAAATCTTGAAAATTTGAAATTAAATAGAAATTAAGATT
Organism: Formica exsecta; assembly: GCF_003651465.1. Classification (NCBI taxonomy): domain Eukaryota; kingdom Metazoa; phylum Arthropoda; class Insecta; order Hymenoptera; family Formicidae; genus Formica; species Formica exsecta. The sequence continues at coordinate 965,201 of NW_021853381.1, forward strand.
TCACTACATTTATATTTATGTTATTTAATTTATTTTAACTTAATAATATAGAATAAATAACTATTTACTTTCTCAATATCTGATATTAAAAGATAATTTTGCAAGGAGAAATTAACTCGAAATTTGTAGCAACTTCTTTCCCGAACGTCGTGTAAATATTAGCATATGGCACCGGCGTTTCCAAGCAGCAAAGATCAATATTCGCGTAGAGAAACAGCGGATCGATGTCGTGATAAATCGCGAAATTATTATCACGACACACGTCAAGTCAGCTCGTCTTATCTGCAACTGTGATCGTTAAAGTCTCCGCGGATTCTCCTTACAACGTCGTCCAGCTGCTCGTTACGAAATATATTTCGCGCTCTATGAACATACGCACTTTGCTGTTGTTTCTATTCGAGCAGCTCGGTAACCAGATTCCCGCGCATCTAATGACAATGATAAACTCGACGATAATCACCGACAACGATATTTTTTCGATAGATATTCGCGATCGTATAAGCGCCAAACTAAAAGCGCTCGCTTATACATATAAAAGAAAAGAGGCATCAAAGACAGAAAAGCATTTTTTTAAAAATTCCTAAATCATTGGAATGTCTTTTAAATATCCTTATCGTGTCATAGATATATCCTTGATTCATTTCCTTCCGATTTAAATTAAAAAATAAATTGTAAACTTTCCGCATTAATTTTCGAGAAGGACAATTTGTGCTAAAAATGTAACTTCGCACGATTTTATAATCGAGAAGAGAAATCGATGATGATTATGAGAGATTCGCACGCTTACCGAGGTCATCCGTACAATGCGATCCGCATCTCGCGCGCGCGCGCGCACGCGCGCATCCAACGCACGCACCCACGCACGATCACGCGCGATGCACTCTAACTCTAACTCGAGTTCCTCGCATCGCGGTAAATGCAAAACGCGCGCACAATGCAAAACGCGGTTGTGAAGGGACAATCGCGCACTATCGACGGCTTTCCGCGCTTGACTGTCGATCGGATGCGGACGTCAAACCGAAGCGAGTCTCGGCGGTGGTGGCGGCGAGTTCAGGCCTCACATACAGGTTCCCTCTCTAACTCCCACCTCTCTCTCTCTCTCTCTCGGAGAAGTCGGAGCCATTTCGTCCCCTCCACAATCGGCGCACCTGTACCTCTCTCTCTCTCCCCCTCACTCTCCCGCACACCTAATCCACCACACATCTCTCCCCCTGCGTTCCGTTCGCTTCTTCTTTTTTCTCTTACCTGCCGTTTACCTGTTGCCAGCTTGCGCGCGCACTCGCGTTGATGTCGGGGAACCGCGGATAGTAGGCACGTGTTGACGTGTCCGTACGCGAGCACGTGACCCCCGAATTGCGAAAGAGACACATCCTTATAGGGAGGCTGTGTGATAGGACAAAGGCGCGAGATCTTTATATTCATTCCTTTACAATCCCTTTCTCTTTTTGAAGGAGAATACAAGTCTATCCCGTGTAAAAAAATAGATGAATTAATGACGAGTCCCCATAAAAAAGTAGAATTTTGACGCATAATTAGAAAATCATATAATTATCTACTTTATTAAAATAATTTAAAGCGTTTGATTAATAATAATAATCCATGTAAGATAAATGTAATAATATTTGTCGTCGATGAAATAAATTCTCATTTGCAAAATGACATAAATAAAATAGTGTTAAATAGAAATAGACATCAGGATAATTAAAGTGCATCGCAGATGTAGTGGGATGACGACATACATATTTATTGCGTATTAAATGTTCATACAAAGATATAACAATGACTCTCGCGTATTCGCGGCGCTACGGGTGCTAACATTATTATTGCGGATTAATATTGTTGTTTCGGAGAAAACGAGTTATTATTGCGTATAAGAAGGTTGATTGCGTAGGAGGGACGATTTGTCGGGCGGGAGGTCGATATGTCGAACTATTTGGTGCTGTCGCTTCTGCTTATATACGGAACGGATATTGCGAGTCGTGGAGAATCGTCCTCATCGAAACGATAGTTGACGTTTCGCTTCGCTCATCGACTCCTCTTCGTTAGAGTCTCGGTATTCGCGTTGCGCGAGATATGCGTGAGAGAGTGCTATCGAAAAAAAATTCTAATCGTAAAAAAAAAAGATTCTAAAACCTCACACGACACCCCTGGTTGAGTATATTACTCATTGACCATAGGTACCCGCCGATTTTATCGCATTTAATGTGTTGGTCCCTATAATCATTGAAGATATACCCAGCGCATATTTTATTATCCCCTCCCAATTATTTGTATATATCACTATTAAAAACCATGAACGTGCGAACGTAACCGAATGGTAAGAAAATCTTCTCGGTAAGACCATGGGTACCAAGAGCACTTCCGGAAATCTTTTTTTCTCTTCAACCAGGGACGCATTATCCGCGATACGGACGACGGGGATTCGGAGAATCGATGAATGATCGAGGGAGGAGAGAGGGAAGAGGACGGTGATGATTCGTAATGAACGGAAACGGCTTGCTACATCTCCGCCATTCGCGAGCGGAGACTTTCTTTGAAAAATCTCTAATCATATCCGGTCCCGTTTCTCTGACAATGATGAAAATCTCTACGATAGTAGTCGGAGACTTTGAGCTATATAGGTCCGGCAATTTGTGCGTTTGTCGTTTTTAATCGTTCGTGGCTTTTCTAACGAATAATTGTCGCGAACACCCTGTATAAAGTATTCTCTGCTGCTTTTTCGCTCTCGTCTTTTTTTTCCACAATGCGGATTTTTTTTTCTTTTTTCTTTTTCAAACCGTTTTAAAGTGTCGTCGAAACATATAGATACTTTAATGTGCGTCCGTTAATATTGATTTGAGATACACAATCTATTCGTTAAACTTATTAAACTGCATCAGGCGCATCCGGCGCGTCATATTTACGCACACAAGCATGCACACGCAATGACACATCTTTTTTTTTTTGTTCGATCTGCCTCCATCTCGAGCGAGTTTGTCCCGGCTGAAACGTTCCCGTGGGGATACACAATATTATAGAGCTGGCCTATTTTCGGTCCGCGAATGCATATTCGCTGACCACAGGTACCTGAGGTTATCACACCTACGGTTTCTGCAGTCGTTGAAAATGCCCCGGCGATTGTCCATTGACGGAACATTAGTCCCTTTGATTATCTCGGCACGAGTCGTTGGGTAAAATTAATTAATTTATAATTAATTGGGTAAAATGGAACGAGTCGGTAAAATAATAAATTATAAATTTTTCAGAAAAAACGTATCTAATCAATCTTAATTTTGTTTTTTAAATATCTATATAATTATTATATAATTCTTTAATATCCAATTATTCTTTGACACAAAAATTTAGATTAAGAATATCCAAAGGAGCCAAAATTTTTAAAAATAAATGCTAATGGAGACATCATATTTAATACCCGACGACTCATACGTCACAAGTGACTATATTTGGATGATTCCCTTACAAGAGTGTAGTAAGGGTAATTTTTCAACCATAGCAATTATTTCATACGTACATTCTCTCTTTCATTCTAACGCGCATTCGTTTGCGGTGCACGTCCGTCGTGAATCGGGCAAACGCAAGATCGCGATTGATTTTATTTATTATTATTATTATTATTATTATTATTATTATTACGATTGTAATTTGTGATCAGCGAACGAGAAGCGCATGATAGTAGATTCAATATATATATTTTTTTGGACGTGATTGCGAGAGAAAAATCTTCGCGTTAGACTCCTATTTTTTTCTCATCACGAGACGATTCTGTTAATGTGTCGTTAATATGGACTAGTGAATAGTTTAGTTTCTATACCCGAGTACCCATCTTCGTTCGTGAAAAAAAGCTTCTCGCTTTAAAATCGCTCGCAATAAAAAATTTTTATTTAGAAAGTTTGACACCAAAACTAATCACATCAAGAGTTTAAACTCGTTGGAATGAAAATTTTATCGAGCGATTTTGAGACTCGCTTTATAATGAAGAAATACGTGTATCATCTAAAAAATTGTGTCTTGAATCTACAATAAATTAAATAATAGATGTAACAATATCGAGAACGATCTCGAAAAAAGTAAAAGCTATTCGCACACATCTCTCGCTTTTTCTCCCATCGAAATTCACCGTCGACAGATAAGTAATCACGACGGTGATATACATAATTATCGTATTACACATGTATGTTCTACGATTAAGCTGCCTTTGCATGCTGTAAATTGCATGAGAGTGCAACAGCAAAAAGCCTGGCCGGAACTTGTACGTTTACAGTTTTTTTTTTCTTTCCTTCCTCGATTTTAGGCTTCCACTAAATATATGTTCGTTCGGATCTTCATCTCTCGCTCGGTCAGCGAACTCAAATTTAATCTGCGTACCGCTTTTATGTATACAATCGAACTCGTGCGATTGATTGAGTTTGAGCCAACACAGGGTCGAGCTCTGCGTCGGAATATTCGCATGTCAGAGTGATATAATGTGAGTTTCATCAACGTCTGCGGGTAATTCGATCGCATACGCAAGCATGAGTGTGGACTTTGGTTCCTTGTGACAACGTACTTCAAGTTGTGGCCATAGCTTTTACAAAAAAGAAAGGCAAAATAATCTCTCGAGGGGGGATAGACGGATAAAATAAATTATTAAATTACGAATAATATATAACACTTAATAATAAAATAAACGAGATATTAAAATAGAATGTACTAACAAAACAAAATATACTGTCCGGGGATAGAAATAAAAACACAATAGTAAACGTTCCGTTACCTGATCATTTTATTGTTCTTAACAGACGTCGATGAAATTCGCACAGGACTAATTTGCGTTCTCTTATTTAGGTTCAGTCTTCACAGACCACTGCGTTTGCCGTATTAATTCGTGACTACATTAATACAAAATATATTTTATTATAATTTATGTAGTTAATTAATCACCATAATAATATTTATAGCTTCTTTTACGCTGGTGGCCACGAGGAACTCGGCGTTTGTCTCGTTTTCCGTTCGGTTCTCGTCTTTGTAAGAGGAAAGAGGAGGAAGTTTCCGCGCGGTATCGACTTGAAGAATCAAGATTGATTAACCGCTATCAAAGTTGATTTTCAAATTGTCGACGGGCCGCGGGTAGACGGGATGATCGGGATAGGAAGTTGTGGGGTTTTGGCCTAAATAGACATATTTACACGAAAGGCCGAAAGGACAATTTCTTTTCTCGCGCGATAAGCGTATTCCAAGAGGTAATTTCGTTAATTTGACTTTAACTTGAATTTCGTGAGGGATGGAGGAACTTCACGCGAACGGCTCGGGGATGAACGCCGCGTTTGGCAGACCACCGTTCTACAGAAGATTGTTTTTTTTTCATACCCATTCACGAAGAATTTGTTATCCTAATATTTAATTCTATAAAGCGCTACTATTCTAGAATTTAATGCAATTTGTGTCAATGTTTCTCATGTGTGTGTGTGTGTGTTAATTGTAGTGTATTAATTGTTGTGTGTTACATATCTGTATAAGATCTGCACTTCTTCGAATTACTCAAAAAGTACCATTTGAAGAGACGACGCGTAGGCGCTACGTTCGATATTAAATAAATATATAATCGATGAAAAAATATATTATTAAAAAGTAGGTACGAATATAAGGGGCAAGGGCTTGGTACTGTTCCTTTCGTGACGAATCGTAATACAATGCGTAAATAATTTCTATCGCGTCCATACCCTGCACACTCCACAGCTTCTACCGATTCGCTTTTATATCTTATGTGACTTTCACATATTATTATTCGAAAAAACATTACGTTAAAAACTTTTGTATTATAAATCTCTAGAATGCACGACAACGTTCGCATCCGGTGACGCTACACCCACGAACTTCGCACCATCGATTTTTTCCGCGATCGATAGTAATATATATATATATCCCGAATACAAAATTAAATTGCATAATTTAGAACATGCATATACATATGTATGTATTTTTTTGTATTTAAATATACCTCTCTCTCTCTCTCTCTTTCTCTCTTGTGTTTTATCGCGTGACCAATCTCGTCCTCGCACAACTTCTTTCTCATTCTTCTCTTCATACACATTGTACATACACATCGTTTTGTTTCACACTCTATCTCATTCATTCTCTTTCGTTCTCTTATTTCAAAATGTTACGCGTTCTTAGTAGTTTTATGTAATAATTAATTGAACCTCTCCGAATTCATATTAACCAACAAATGCCTCACGCAACTGAAACATCTGTAAAATATGAGATCATATCTGCCAAGGGACACGCTTCCATATCTTTTGGCGCGCGTTGCAGTACCACAAGAATCCGCGAGCGTGTTCCTCGGCCCTCAACGTTGAGGATCCTTATACTAATCGTATTGTATTTCTTAGATTCATTAATGTTATATGTGTATGCTGCTCCTCCCCTAACTTCGTATCGCGGGGAGGATTCGCGTCGCGTTTCGGTTTTTCGCGAATTGTAATAAAAATTTTGCAAACAAGACGCAAGACACCTCTACGAAAAAACATATGTCTTTCCTCTTGTCTCGTTTAATTTTGAACACCTTGGACTCGGGAACCATGAATCTCAACACTATTGTTGTCAAGTAATCTTGTCTGACACAGCCTTACAGCTAATGAACGGAATACGCGGACGCTTCATACCTCTCTCCTCTCCCTTATTTTGGCCGATTTTTCTCTTTCGTCGTTTAAACTCGTCGTCGTCGTCGTCGTCGTCAGGCGACAAAGTCGTGTGGTAGCCACTCGCACGATTGACTCTGTCGCGCATTCTCTTCGGGGAAACGAATAAACAGAAGAGACGCTCGATACGCACGATGCGCGTCAAAGAAAAAACAAAAAAAAAAGAATGGAAGATGAGAAGATCACGTGTCACTTCTATAGCATCTTTCTCTCTCTCTCTCTCTCTCTCTCTCTCACATGCACACACACACGCGCACTCATGACATGCATACGTGGAAAGATCAAACTTTGTATTCCTCTTATATTGCTAATTCATTACGATATAATACCAACTATATCGTACTCCGCGACAACACTTACCTATCCACTTTCTTTCTCTCGCATACAAATAATGCACATCGCGCATCATTATGCATACATACACGTGCGCGCAATAGCGCTTTTCCCTTCTTCTTACGGAATAACTTTACGAGCGACGATGTCGTCGCGCGCGATTAATAATCTAGTCATACGCGCCATGTTTGTGCATTTGTGTCAATGTTTCTCATGTGTGTGTGTGTGTGTTAATTGTAGTGTATTAATTGTTGTGTGTTACATATCTGTATAAGATCTGCACTTCTTCGAATTACTCAAAAAGTACCATTTGAAGAGACGACGCGTAGGCGCTACGTTCGATATTAAATAAATATATAATCGATGAAAAAATATATTATTAAAAAGTAGGTACGAATATAAGGGGCAAGGGCTTGGTACTGTTCCTTTCGTGACGAATCGTAATACAATGCGTAAATAATTTCTATCGCGTCCATACCCTGCACACTCCACAGCTTCTACCGATTCGCTTTTATATCTTATGTGACTTTCACATATTATTATTCGAAAAAACATTACGTTAAAAACTTTTGTATTATAAATCTCTAGAATGCACGACAACGTTCGCATCCGGTGACGCTACACCCACGAACTTCGCACCATCGATTTTTTCCGCGATCGATAGTAATATATATATATATCCCGAATACAAAATTAAATTGCATAATTTAGAACATGCATATACATATGTATGTATTTTTTTGTATTTAAATATACCTCTCTCTCTCTCTCTCTTTCTCTCTTGTGTTTTATCGCGTGACCAATCTCGTCCTCGCACAACTTCTTTCTCATTCTTCTCTTCATACACATTGTACATACACATCGTTTTGTTTCACACTCTATCTCATTCATTCTCTTTCGTTCTCTTATTTCAAAATGTTACGCGTTCTTAGTAGTTTTATGTAATAATTAATTGAACCTCTCCGAATTCATATTAACCAACAAATGCCTCACGCAACTGAAACATCTGTAAAATATGAGATCATATCTGCCAAGGGACACGCTTCCATATCTTTTGGCGCGCGTTGCAGTACCACAAGAATCCGCGAGCGTGTTCCTCGGCCCTCAACGTTGAGGATCCTTATACTAATCGTATTGTATTTCTTAGATTCATTAATGTTATATGTGTATGCTGCTCCTCCCCTAACTTCGTATCGCGGGGAGGATTCGCGTCGCGTTTCGGTTTTTCGCGAATTGTAATAAAAATTTTGCAAACAAGACGCAAGACACCTCTACGAAAAAACATATGTCTTTCCTCTTGTCTCGTTTAATTTTGAACACCTTGGACTCGGGAACCATGAATCTCAACACTATTGTTGTCAAGTAATCTTGTCTGACACAGCCTTACAGCTAATGAACGGAATACGCGGACGCTTCATACCTCTCTCCTCTCCCTTATTTTGGCCGATTTTTCTCTTTCGTCGTTTAAACTCGTCGTCGTCGTCGTCGTCGTCAGGCGACAAAGTCGTGTGGTAGCCACTCGCACGATTGACTCTGTCGCGCATTCTCTTCGGGGAAACGAATAAACAGAAGAGACGCTCGATACGCACGATGCGCGTCAAAGAAAAAACAAAAAAAAAAGAATGGAAGATGAGAAGATCACGTGTCACTTCTATAGCATCTTTCTCTCTCTCTCTCTCTCTCTCTCTCTCACATGCCCACACACACGCGCACTCATGACATGCATACGTGGAAAGATCAAACTTTGTATTCCTCTTATATTGCTAATTCATTACGATATAATACCAACTATATCGTACTCCGCGACAACACTTACCTATCCACTTTCTTTCTCTCGCATACAAATAATGCACATCGCGCATCATTATGCATACATACACGTGCGCGCAATAGCGCTTTTCCCTTCTTCTTACGGAATAACTTTACGAGCGACGATGTCGTCGCGCGCGATTAATAATCTAGTCATACGCGCCATGTTTGTGCAAACGTGGACATGTAGAAAATGGAAAAAAAAAATGGGAAAAACGAATACGTGATACTTCTTTGATCGTCTAGACGCGTTTATCGCTGAAAATCTTAAGTGAAAGGGAAACGAAAAGGGAAAAAGGTCTTTGGGAAAGTCTAGACGACAAGATGGATCCTTTATTACACGACGACTAACACAGTAATGTACGATTAAAAACATCGAAGAGGTTTTTCGTTTCCGTGTGAGGATCGCTGTCGGCGGATATCAGCACCGCGCTACTCTGGACATTATCCGCGTGAATAGAACAACAGAATGAACGTGAAAAATCAAAATAAAAATAAAACTTCTTATACCACAGCGATCCCACGCTTTTCGCGGCGATCATATTTTCTTTGTTATTATCTCGCGCCCAAAAATTGGTCATTCTTTTGCACGGGGTCAGCCGACCCAATGACGTTACATACACGCTGCGCTGCTTATTAAAACAAATCGCGATCCGAGGGTGATGCTCAAGCCGCACCGCCTCTCCCTTTCTCTCTCTCTTTTTCTTTCTCATCCTGTCTGTCTTCGCGACAAGACAACCGTCTTCCTTTTCATGCGTGCTCGAATATCGCCCTGCTACTATTCCGATCGCGCTACAAATCCCATTTGTTATAACTGCAAAGACAACATAGGCTCCAGCAACCCGACCGTGTCGCGTGGACGTCGTCGCGGTTTCCGTTGTCGTCACTACTACCATTGTTATCGTTCCCCAGGTGCTTGTTGTTGTTGTTACTGCTACGATGCACCATCACGATGTTGTCGGTGACGGGGACGAGGGGTCCGTTGGTGGTGACGCAAACGGTCGGCAGACGATCGCCGTCAACAACATTGACGGGTCGCTGGCTGTCCTATACTCAAATGCTGCTCGGTTTGCCGCATGGCTCGGCGACCTTGTCGGTGCTGTTGACTCGCTGGCTGCTGCCCTCAGGCGGTGACGGCGAGGCACCGCCGTCCTCTGGCTTGTGCAGCGGCGGCTTCACCCCGTTTTGCACGTAGTGGGTCAACCGGGTGGGCAGCGAGCCCGCGTTCAGCTGATAAAACTCGACCAGCTGTAGCAAGTCGTAGAATTTGGTCGCCCCCTTGTCGAGAGTATATAACCAGCAGTTGCGACGTTCGTCAAAAATCTGAAAGGAAAAATTTGATCGACGTGAAGACGTTGACGCTTTCGAGCGAAATGTTTGAAAGACATCACGATATTGTTTAAAAGGTGCGTTTCAAATAGGAATTCGTAAGGAGACTAGAAAGCTAGAGATAAAACACTATATCTCAAACTGTTATAAAATATTATTTATCGCTTTAAATAACACTGATGATATTGAAAGAAAATACAGTTTAATATGGATTTATTCGAGAGAGTCGATCTGTATAGCAAAAAATCAGTTATTTTTTTTAAGTTTTCGCTACTAATTTGTTCACGATACAATTGTGGCTTCGACTTTAAAGAACGAAGAAACTTTTCTGCATTTAATCGCCGCGAAATTTTCTTCAATTACAAAAAGATCGATTCGACTTGTCGCTAATTATCGATTAAACGTAGATACTTACGGGCTGAATTTGCGCATGAAAGACCTTGTCGTTGTACTTGTAGGTCAGAACAAAGGCTCCCGGATTGCTCTTGCTCTCTCTGACCAGAAACACGCTGCAAGCATATGAAACAGAACGCTTCGTGAGAATTCGTGGCGAATATTAATATAGATTTTATCAAATTAATTGATTCAGTTCAATTTATTTCACATTAAGCTTATCTCTCATGATCGGAGTCGCGATAACAATTTGAATAGCACTCGAAATAAATAATTGATATTGTTATACTACATAGAGTATAAGATGACATATATTCATGAAGAATACATTGTCACGCAAACACATTATTATATGCAATAATTTTAAATGACAGCCTTTTAGAAATATCCAAGTATGGTACATATACAGGAGTCGTAGGAAAAAGGGTTAAAAACTGCTCGAACGAGATATCTGAATACGGGACTAGTCGGGAGATGCAGGAGAGATAGGCCGCTTTTTTGTTACATGCAGGCCTGCACCGGGTGTTAGATGTTTGATATCAGGAAAGACATACACAAACGGCTTGTCCAGGGTATATCGCGGTATAAATTAGTATGATCGTAAAAGGCAGCGGGACGAGCGAAACGGTTAAAAAGAAACAGCAGAAACAAAGGGGAGAGAAGGGATGGAGGTCAGGGGATGTAACGACGACGACAGGACCGACCGGGCGGTCACGAAGCAGGTTGGCCGTTGCTGCTGCAACGAAAGAGAGAGAGAGAGAGAAAGTCGCATCGTAAAACGTTCGCACGCGGCCATGCGATCATAAAATTCTGGAAGCAAGTGGAAGAAGCGGTTCCCTTCTTCCTTTCTGATACTTTTACACCAAGAAATCCCGCTACAGTTGCCGAAGAGTATTCTCTTATAGCGTCCTTTCGATAAAATGTTATCCAAATATTCCGATTGCTCCCTTTTCAAAATTAAGACAAGAAAATTGTAAATTAGAAACTTGCACATTGCTTCCTCATCATTTTATTTCGCTCACAAAGCTTAAACTCCTTAAAGCAAGCGGGTTTTTCAATTTTGGCTTCCTCATAGAAGAAGATATCTCAAAATTTGCGAAACGTGTCCGAACACGTTTACAACGTGTACAGACATTTCTCAAAAAATTAAAAATTTTATAAAAAATGATCCCTTTCACCAATCTTCACCAAATTCAATACCAACCATCCTTTAATGATACTCTATCCATTTAACAAAATTTAATCCGCTATCTCAAAAATTGCGGAAGTTAGAAGTTGTATAATGTACATTCCTACATACATACATACATACATACATATACATACAAACATTTTTTTAAAAATATGCTTTTTCGACGTTTTGAAATATTCTAAACGCATTGGCATAGAAAACCGGAAAAAAATTTTGTCTCGAAAACAAATGCTTTCTTTATGAAGAAGCAATAAATAATTGGGATTTATTGTCATTTACCCCATTTCATAAATTGAAAAAGAAAAATCTTTATCAAGTTACATTGACAATCCATACACACAGAAAAATATTATTCTATTGCTAAGTAAAATGATTACTCAGTTTACTTTACTTCTTGTAACAGAATATATTTTGGATAAATTTGATGCTTATGATGAACTTATGATAGATTTGCGGATATATGAACTTTTGAAATACTTGAAACAAGTAATATTTACTTGTATATAGTATGTATTTTTCTGTGTGTAATATCTCAAAAACTCGTAACCCTTTACCGCGGAAAATCGAAAAAGCTCGGTTGCCCATTTTATCGCGAGAAGCTTTTTTTATCTACGACGCGTAACCCGGTTTTTAATCATCTCGCCCGTATTATTCATATACAGCGGCGGTGATGTTTGCTAATGTCCGGCATCGCCTTCCATCAACCCTGATGCTCGCCCAATAGAATATTCATGCGAGTGAATATTCCGCGTCCGCCAGGCAAGCAGATAACACACCGGGTAGGTAGTTTCAGCTACGGAACGGTAATGTCCAAGGACTATCCCGAGTTAGGATAACGACGTTACAGTTCCGTACAATACAAAGGAGCCCGTCCATCGGTAGGATATAGATGATCTCCTCTATCTCTCGAGCTATCCGAGATAACTCGCAACATTGAGAGAGACAAAGGGTGATTTAGTAAACAACGTTTGGGGTGAAATCGATTAGAATGTTTTTTCGCAACCAACGACAACGACGATGATCGCGACGCGAGGAAAAAAGTAAACATTCGGAGAGCGAAAAAACTTACGAGTGCCAGGTAGAAAGGTACGAGACGGAATTCTTTCTCTTTCTTTCTCCATTTCTTTTCTTCTCTTCTCTTCTTTTCGCCATTGTCGGGAGAAAGAGAGAAAGAACGAGGAAGGGAATACGCGGCGAGAAGGCGGCGAGGCGGGTACGATCGAGAGATTATGCAAATTTATGCAAGAGCCCCCTGAACGAACGTAAAACCCGGAGACAACTACGTGATCTCCGAGCACTCAATTACCCGGAGCTAAGCGCGACGAGATAGATGGAGAGAGTCGTTAATTAACCATTTATCCGCGATTGCCGACGCTGGTACAGCGAATAAAAGATGAGATCGAGGAACACACGCATACACACAGAGAAAGAGATAAGGGGATAGGACATGTGCGAGAAACCGTAATATCGGCAAAATGCCGCTGATCGGGTTGAGAGAGGAGGTCATCGATAGATGATCAACGTCAATTCGAGAATGCAAGATCTCAAGCTCGAATCGTTGAAGCGCATTAATATAAGTTATTTACTTGAATTATATAATTTTCAAATTTTTCTTTTTTTCGCACAAATATTTTTCATATACACTACCCAAAAAAAAAAAAAAAAAAAAAAAAAAAAAAAAAAAAAAAAAACATTTTTCATTGCATCTATGCGATTTTAAAGTCTCAATTAAATTTTCGCAGAAAAGATGAAATGCCGCTGATCGGGTTGAGAGAGGAGGTCATCGATAGATGATCAACGTCAATTCGAGAATGCAAGATCTCAAGCTCGAATCGTTGAAGCGCATTAATATAAGTTATTTACTTGAATTATATAATTTCCAAATTTTTCTTTTTTTTGCACAAATATTTTTCATATACACTACCCAAAAAAAAAAAAGAGAACACTTTTCATATCCTAAAAATTGGCCTATTTTCAAACCGCTGAAACTCGACGAAAAATCATTATAGACAAAAAATTAAAAAAGGAACTTCAAGCTTTAAATGCTTTTTTAACTTTTTGTCTATAATGATTTTTCGCCAAGTATCGACATCATTTCTAAAAAATACAGGTTTAGTTTCAAAATCATGTAACTCGGTCAAAAAATATCGTAAGAAAATTTAAAAACAAGCATTTTGTAGGCAAAATGTTGTAGTTTATGGAACTTGAGTTGACTTTTTAGAGAGAAATTTTTGTATCGAGTTGCAGAGTGTCATAAATATATCAATTTTAAGGGACAGAACAATGGATTCTTTTTTAAAGCACAGAACAAGAAAGATAAAAAAATTTTCTGAAACCAAAATGCTTTTTTAATTTTTTGTCTACGATTATTTTTCGTCGAGTTTCAGCGGTTTGAAAATAGCCCAATTTTTAGGGTATGAGAAATGTTCCCTATTTTTTTTTTTTGAGTAGTGTATTTTATTAATCATATTAATTTATTATTTAATCACTAAATCTCTAATTACCCTTAGCATCCAGTTACGCTGTGCGATTTTGCTCCGCTAATATGTAACGCACCCAGGAGAGCAATGTCCCATCTCAAGTATGGCTACGCGAATATAATGAAATCTAATTTAGAATATTAATAATTTCTAACGTTTCAAGGGCGTGTCTACACTCGTATAACGCTCGCTGGGATTATCGGGTCAATACGGGTTAAATGCGAAGGTCAATGCGGTCGCGCTGACGAATTCGGACGAGGCGGTACATACGATTATTTTTCGTCGAGTTTCAGCGGTTTGAAAATAACCCAATTTTTAGGGTATGAGAAATGTTCCCTATTTTTTTTTTTTTGAGTAGTGTATTTTATTAATCATATTAATTTATTATTTAATCACTAAATCTCTAATTACCCTTAGCATCCAGTTACGCTGTGCGATTTTGCTTCGCTAATATGTAACGCACCCAGGAGAGCAATGTCCCATCTCAAGTATGGCTACGCGAATATAATGAAATCTAATTTAGAATATTAATAATTTCTAACGTTTCAAGGGCGTGTCTACACTCGTATAACGCTCGCTGGGATTATCGGGTCAATACGGGTTAAATGCGAAGGTCAATGCGGTCGCGCTGACGAATTCGGACGAGGCGGTACAGTTAAAGGCAACGGGAGGCAAAAAAAGGAGGAGAGAGGAAATGAGAGGAGGCGAAAGGAGAAAGAAAGATTTATTATGCTCGACTAAATCCATTTGAAACATAATATGAAACTATAATTATTACGAAAAATATAGCGGCTTGTGTTTGCCGAGCTTCATATTTTTCCCGCATTTTTATACGTGAGTTTAATCTTGTCGGTAATTTTTTTATGTTTTCTCAGGAATAAAAAGAATACGCATATTATTAATATTATTATTCAAATGCGATACATTACGCTTAAGCAAATACAGAATTAGTTGGGCAACCACAAGCGTGCCATTGAAATTCAAATGCGTGAGCGGCCACAAGTAGATTAGCAAATAATACGATATTAACAAAGAAAGAGAGAAAGACGATAAGTAGAGGTAGGCGAAAGAAACGAGATGCCCGATAGGAATTCATCGTGATTTACGATCGCTCGTAATAATCGCGATGAGGGTTACGTAAGCGCCGGTCAGGCGTGTCGTTCGCGCCGGCATCTTTCGAGGTCGTAACTCTCAACCGGTTCGAGGCGGACCCTCTCTCGTCCCGATGATGACGGTTATCATCGCTAGCATCGATACGATTGGGATTTTCAGGAGAGGGGAAGAGGCTCTTTTTCGATGCCGTATTTTTAACCCGCACGATGATACTCTATCAATCATCGGGATCGAGCAGCTTGTCGAGAAGAAACAATCTAACTTTGAAAAAACAGCTTTGACATAATTATGGTTGAAGATTCTATAGTCTGATGAAAATTAAAGTAACATGAATTTAATTGTTCGTTATAACTATATTTTTAGAATAATTTAAGGATGTGTCATATGTCAAAATATTGACAAAAGCATGAAAATTTCGTAGACTGTTTTACTATTTCTTCTGAGTATCTGTGCCAAACCTGAGCACAATTCTCTTAACAGTTTGGAAATTACTTAAGTTTAAAGTTAGTATTAATATTTATGGAAAATCGCATATTGTAACACTTATTGACAAATTTGATAAGGAAAAAACATCGCCAATGGAATGAAAATGTTCACATATATTAAGAAAACTCTAATAAATATTTGTGCCAAATTTGATTTAGATCCACTTATCCGTTTAAAAGTTATTTATTATAAAAATTGTAAAAAAATATTTTCTCTCTCTCTCTCTCTCTCTTTTTCTACAAATTACTCGTTTTTCTTTGTTTCTTGCAGTTGATTTCAGGGAATATTCACGATCAAAAGTTTTTGTCATAAATTAGGAAAAATATTAATTACAACTATTTTCTTTTACAAAGATGTTAAAAAGCATATTATTTTGTGATACTTTAATTTTTTTTTATAATCCGGATTTATTTATTTGATTCTTCAAACAGTATAAACATAAGAAATGTTTTTTTTTTTTTAATTTTGACAGTTTTTTGCTATTATAG
>NW_021853381.1:983274-984864 GCF_003651465.1 Formica exsecta
ATTAGAAACAATATTAATTACAACTATTTTCTTTTACGAAGACGTCAAAAACCATATTATTTTGTGATACTTTAATTTTTTTTTATAATCCGGATTTATTTATTTGATTCTTCAAACAGTATAAACATAAAAAATGTTTTTTTTTTTTTAATTTTGACAGTTTTTTGCTATTATAGCCAAAACATCCTTAAAGTAGAGCGGATCATAACGAAAGTTTGATAAAAAACGTCATCTCTTCTTCTCACATCCCGCTCGTTTTTTTTTTTAAATTTTGTTATTTATTTTTATACAAATTAATTCTTCAGTAAGTAAAAGTGTAAGAAAAAATTTATTTAAATTTTCTACAGTTTAAATACACCTTGGCACGATTAAGTCAAATTCTTTAGGAATAAAGTTGACGTAAAGATAAATATAAAGACTTTTCAAAACTTTTCAAGACTTATAACTCTAACGATTTAGTTCATATTAAAAATAAAAAAATAAATAAATAAATAAATAAATAAAAAATCGATTAAAACTTACCCGTCGACACTACCGTGATCCCTTATAATGGCCGCCGCGACATCCCTCTTGAGACCGCCGTGGAACCAAGGTTGAAGAACATGTATGCCACCGTCGAGACCGTGCAGCCTCATCATAGCGCAACCCGGTGGTGTACGCGAGAATGGTCGCCATCTCCGTCGCCAAATCATACCCTCGTTTTCGGCTATGTCCTTAGCTTCCTTGGGATCCTCGACTATCCTGCCCACACTACCGGTAAAATCCATCGCCACGCGGGATCGTATCGACTCCTGCAAGGAGAAAGGATCAACCGTTCATAAATATTCGTCTTCGTCCTCGGAAATTAAAGCTCGAATTAAGCTTCCGCTTAAATATAAAGTTCATTTCAAATTAATTGAGAGAAATGAGGGAAATTTTTTATTTAAGGAAAAAGAACTATTATAATTCTTTCGAAGAAGTTTATCGTCATGCGAATTTATTATACAGAGTGATTCTAAATAAATGCGAAAAATTTTAGGGGATGATTCTTTGTAAAAAATTAAGGGGGTTCTTTCTCATATAAACATATACTGCTATATCTTTCTCCGAGGAGTTACATTCCTCCAAAGAGGGCGGTCATTTCCAACATTTATTGTAATTTTATTTTGTTGTTGTTTCATTTTTTTCCAATATTTACTATAATTTTGTTTTGCTTGTTTTTTTTTTATTCTAAAATTCAACTTCTCGTAATTCAAAATCTATGCCATTTAGCACCTTGCTGTGCATGATAATATATTTTATTTTATTTTATTTTATTTTTTTTTAACAATTTTAGGAAAAAAATAAAAAAAATAAAAAAGTTTCTAAAGGTATCAAGCTTTCTAACGCATATTTTTAAATGATCGCATTCTGGCCCGTTAAAAAGTTCTAATAAAAAATTGAATAGGGGTTGCTAGTTTTATCCTTTTATAACTATATGGGAGAATTAAAAAAATATTAATTAGTATCCTCTTTATTAATGGAAAATATCCACCAAATTTCATTTCTTTAAATCTAAAATTTGAGAAAAAAAATAGAAACCTAATATTCATCTTCCTTTTTGAAAGAGTG
>NW_021853381.1:984946-995666 GCF_003651465.1 Formica exsecta
GAGTGTGACTTCTCAGGGAGGGATATAGGAGTGTATGTTTATATGAAAGATCCCCTTTAATTTTCGACAAAGAATCATCCCCTAAAATTTTTCGCGCTTATTTAGAATCACCCTGTATAATGTTCCGGTCAAAAATGCGACACACCTAAATTTCGGCGTGCTCAATGATCCTAGAATAAATACGTCTATCTATAACTCGATGATAAATGCGAGTTTTGAGCGTTTCGACCTTGTTCATCTCTGGTAAAAGCGGAAGCCCGTTCTTCACGCGATGAAGGGAGAGCCGTTTCCGGGCTGCCATCGAATACTTTTATTTGGGATTAGAAACGCGGATAGTTTTTAGTCCGGTAAATAACTCGTCTTGCAGAAACGCGGAAAAGAGAGAGAAAGAGAGAGAAAAACGAATTCTCTTCCTGTTTCCCTCTCTTTTTCGGTGACCCACGGCGAATAAACTGCGCCTCGCAAATCTCTCGTGAAATTATGGCTCGGATGCGATACAGCTGGTAAAAATCGCGGACGATAACTCATAGTCGCCCGCGCGTTCCGGCAATAATTTTATCCGCGGACTCTTCTTTCCGCAAATCGCGATTCGGCGATCGACGATATAGAACGTCGAGATGAGCCTCGATGAGCTATCATGCGAGATGATCGAGATAGCTTGAGAGAAATACCTTTACAATTTAGAGCGCCTTAATTTAGTATAATTGTGACGTATATTGTATGCTTATAATTCGCAATTTCACGAATATATCCTAAAATTATACTCATCAAACTCGCAGTTGAAGTATTAGAAATTGATGGTTCAAACACCTGCGAAACACCTGGCTCCACATTACCGATTAGAGCGATAAGTATTCGTACACCTATATATATTTCGACATTTGAAATAAATCCGAAATATATTTAAACGCGAAGGAACTGAAAGACCGGTGTTTGAGTCATGTCCCGAGGAATAATTTGAACCCTCATATGAGTAAGTTCCTCTCGCTCTTTAGGTTCCTGATAACGAGCAAAAAACCGGAGCGCACGTAGTGGATTAGTCGGTTGTTAAAATAAATAGACGCTCGCGGCGCAAGTACCTTCGGGGGAGAGAATTACGGGAAAGAGAAAGAGAAAGAGAGAGGTAGAGATGGAGAGAAAGGGCTCGGAGTTTCTCATCAGCGAATTATCGTGGAGCGAGAATTCGAGGGTGCTTTCGGGAACCTCGCCGGAAACCAGAAAAGCCGGTGTGGCGCCCAGCTATAGCCGCGATCGATGTACAACTAGGCTCTTTCCAGTTTCGGCTCAATTCCCTCTTGCTCTCCGGAGAGACAGAGAGAGAAATGGAGAACGGAGGAAGAAGATTCTCGTGATAGGCTTTCGTCCTGGCGTGGCCTTGACATCGCCGTCAAGGCCCGTCATGACCCGATATCGTGGCGATTTAAAAACTATTCTCTCCAATATACAGGATGTTAAAAAAAAGGGTCACCTATTTTGAGAGCAGGTAGTATTAATCAAAATAAGAAAAAAAAATTTAATTAACAGAGGTAACACAACTAATAAAAAAAAGACAAAGAGCTCAAATAGAAAGATAGCCTGTATCTTCGAAAATATTAATTGTAGGACTCATGTTAATTAGACTTTTTTTTTCTTGTTTTGATCAATTCTACCTGCTCACAAAATATGTGACCCTTTTTTAAACAACATGTATATGTAAGAGAAAGATAATATTTTATTTTGAAAAATATCTCTTCTTCGTTATTTATTTTTTTTTTATAATAATTGCGCTAACTTTCTAAAAAGTACGTAGAAATTTTTGAAACCGCCCGCATTTTCTTTTTTTTTTTATATTTTTCTGTATCAATTCTTCTCAGAAAGGATTTCATTCCAGGGTGTGATAAAATATGGCCATTCGCTTGCGTTATTAAATTTAATGAATAATAAAAAGAGATGAAGATATTATAGGGATAACGAGAAATTTTAATAACAGTGCGTATCACAGGAGAGTTTCCGCAGGTAAATTGATTTTTAAACGATGCATGGAGTGACATAAGGGCGATCGTTTAGCAACTTGACGAGCGTAACCAAGGACCAATCCAAGTCCGGCCACGTGCATATAATATTTTAAGGGTTGTCCGATGAACGAAGTTAACACGCTGCGGGCTTCCCGGGTTTCGAGCGAGTTTACAACTTCCGGCCTAACTTCGTCGGTTTGAACATATACAGTGAAGAAAACGCCCGCCAGAAAGAGAGAGAGAGAGCTTTCCCGGTCGGCCAGGCTTCCTCATCGTGTTTTATCGTTATTACAAGCTCCTTCAAAGCTTACGACTCTGTGCAGCGGATAACGTTCTTCGTCTCCTTCTCCTTTTCCCTCATCAACCCCTTCGTCGTTCGATCAACTTCCACCCCGCTTCGCTAGCCGTCGAAAATGACACGTCCAGGTTGCACCATTACCACTATTGCCTTATCCCGCGTTTCTCCTCATAAAGAAATTTCGTTACGTTGCTTATAGAAAGTCGACGTCGTAATTTTACATCGTAGGGACATAAAAATCGTTAATATCGTTACAATGTCTAGTTGGAAAATTTATGTTCTCTTGTTTAAAAATACGCCGGTTAAAATTTTTGTGTTAAATATTTAACACATTCATGTGTTAATTTAACATATTGCTATTGTGTTAATTGAACTCAAATGTTAAATTATTAAAATAACTAAAAAAAGTGTAAAAATAACACAATGTGCACATATTTTTAATTTTACACACTAAATATGTTCCGTATTAATAGTGACAGGGTTTATCTGTTAAAATTTATAAAAAAAAATGTTGGTTTTATTTTACAATAAGAATGAAAGTGACTATAGACCGTCAATAACTTTTCTTTCAAATTAATTTTATCATTAAAAATATGTTGATTTTACGCAAAATTTATTTCAAATTACTATAAAAATTTGCATTCATTTTGTGTTGAAATATTAATAGAATGTCACTATTTAACATATCCATATTATGTTAAATTAATCCAAAAATTTTTGTGGCTCGTTTGGGACATGCGATATATGTATGTTAAATATAAGCCAAATTTTTCAACCGTGTTCGCACAACCAGATTTCGATATTAAACGCCTCGTTAATTAAGCCTGGAAATTGAATTCTGTTGAAATTTGCTTGAAAATCGCCGATGAGATGAAATTTTGCACTTTAAATGTATCTCTAAAAAGCACTTTATATATAAACGTATTCTATTTATAAAAAATATCTCCCGTTAAACACATCTAGTATTATTAGCAACGAAGTTATATGGTGACTGTCTCTAAAGCAGAATTGTCATTCAAATTTCAATTTTAAAAAATGTGAAATTGAATTGTCATTCAATTTTATCATCCAAAAAAAAAAAAAAAAAAAAAAAAAAAAAAAAAAAAAAAAAAAAAAAAAAAAAAAAAAAATAATTTTTTAAAATCAAAAAAAAAAAAAAAAATACAAAAAATACAAAAGCAATGTAATTTTGTAATCTGTAACCAAGAATGATCGGAGTAAGGCAGCTAGGATGAGCTCATTATTAAGTATATCACCTTACTGGATTTCACGTTGATTCGCACCATTCCGGTATCATGTTCCAGATCCTCGAGATTACTGTTTTCCCTTCGTAACAACATTTTCGCTATCTCGAAAAATCGCCGGCGTTACGTGCGTAAACATTCTCCTCATCCGCGTATCGCGCCATCGCCTCGCGCATTATTTCGCTTTACGACATTTTAAATTGTCGCTGATATAACGGTGATATTATGAAATTGCGAGGTGGTATCGCGCGACAACGCGACACGCGCGTATATGTATATGTGTATATGTATGCGTCCTTCCGAATATCGCTTGTGTGCGCCACCAGCGATTGGATTTCCCTTTCGCTCTCTCTCCCCCGAATGTTCCGTTCCCGCGGCAATTCGCGACTCCCTCGTTACCGTGGATGCCTAACGTTGTTTTACGACCGATAAAAGCATCCCTCCTCCCTTGTCTGCCGGTGGCGTATCGTTTTTACCCGAAGCTGGCTGGGCTGGTTGCTAGCTGTCGCGCAGTGTCTGTCGGATATTATGTACGTGAGAAATCATTGAATTCGCGTATAAACAGCATATGCATTAAGTAATTGAATATTATACTATAAAACGATATAATCGCAAATAAAAATAATTTTGACAGTAAATTTTTAATTTGTTATATAGTCAAAAAAGATACTGTAGAGAAAATAATTAATTTTTTATGTTAAATATTTTTTTTGATCGATTCTTTTTTTTTCTATTATCATCGCGTTTAGATACTCTATTTATAAAGGTCCCAGTCTCTAAGATAAATCACGCGATTAACGGACGAACCTGCGTTTTTTCAATTTGCGATTTTTATCACTTACAAGAGACGACCCGGTAGTCGCCGGTTAAAAACACATCAACCGATCAATAGTCATTCCTTCCGCATGTTACTGGGTTACTATCTCGCCTCGTGACCGAGCGATAACGTAATGCACCGAGATCTCGCGAACCGAGCGATTACGAAAAAGCAAGATCGATGTAAACGACATATACAAGAATGAAGAAATAGAAATATGCAATCTAATTAAAAGAAGCTAATCAGTAAAAATTAGATTTGTGATATCGGAGATAAAAATAATTTCATTTATATGCATGGCAATATTGTCGGACGGAAAACGATCTGTCGGGCTTCCGTGAGTATCGCGAGTTCCTGTGATGTGAGTAGCGGGGGTCAACCACGTTCGCGAAGTAAAGAAAAGGGGGAGGAAGTGGGAGAAGTTGCACCTGGAGACCCGCGGCTACTCTTATCGACCCTCACGCGCTATCGATTCCAGGTGACCAGGCCCTACCGCTATCAGCCACGTGGTTGCGCGACCAAAGAGATAAAAAGAGATTCCTTCAGAACGGATCGCGAGAGAAACTTTTGCGTCGATTTCCATTATACATATTTACTCAGAAAACACCGGGCATCGTCGTGGGAGACACGTCGGCAAGGGCTTTATCGAGGTTGGATACGCTATTTCCGGTATAGTATACCGCCGGAGGTTTTTATCGCTATGTCATTCTCTCTCTCTCTCTCTCTCTCTCTCTCCCCCTCGTCTCATCGAACGACGCCAGAGACGGCTAATATTTTGCAGAAATAAAGAGAAGCAACGCGACGCTTCCACCTTTATTTATAGAAACTTAATCCGATGGTATTCTTCTATGCTTTTGCATCACAAGGTTTTTAACTTGACATTTCACACGATTGGACATTTCCCATTTCGCGACGTTTCCGATGTTTTCTTTTTTTTATCTGTGCCAAAATTTGAAAATATATAATGATTTTTAGAGAATAATAAGGTGTTATTTTACGTCATAAAAATATACTACACGAGATTCAGAAAAATTCTATCATGAAATAAGATACGTGATCTGTCTTTAAAAAAATTAATTTTAATTATAAATGAATTATTTATGTAGAGAGAGAGAGAGAGTTTTAAAATGTAAAAAAAAAATAGTTTTCTTTATGAACGAAATATATTTATTCTTTGCAGGAGAAATACGTTCCTACGAAAAGAAATTTCCTGGAAAATAACGATAAGGTACCACTAATTCATCGACCAAAATCTGTTTGTTAATGTTTGATTAATGGCAAGCAGCAGCGATTGCGAGGAAATTCGTGGGACAGGGTTGACAACCCCTGACAAGCCTGTTGCTAAGCGCTCATCAACTGTCCCCGTGCAGCGTCGAGTAGCCAAGAAACGAACGAACGAACATGGGGCCTGCCTCGCTTCGCCACCGATCGACGCTATTGCGCATGCCGCTCTTTGTCCCTCTCACCCCCTCGTATCACGATGCCTCTTTCCAACCCTCCCCTCCTTTATGTCTTTATCCTGCACCCTTGTTCGTGCCCCGATACGAGTCACCATGGTTCGAAATTGTCTCCCGGTAGATTACCGTGAAAAAAAGAGGACTCTGACAGATACCCATCTGATTTCAACTACCGTCAATGTAATATTCGAAAATCTCATACATTTCCCTTCCCGTCGCATTATTTTTGGAAAACTCGACGGAATCTCTAGAGCGAAGGAAAAAAATCTTAATGAGTCTTTTTCGCTCGTGTTCCTGATGTCGTCACGTTTCAAGGGTCAGCACTATCCTTGAGAGTTACAGCCGCTAGTGCTGTATCGGAAATTATCGGAGGAAAGTATTTTTTATAGGAAAGTTTCGTAATAAAAAAGTACTCTAAAAGGATGCTCGCAAATTAAGAAAGTTTTTGTCCATCAGGGACGCTTTTTATCTCTAAACTCGAACATTAGCACGAACGAGAAATGTGCCGACGGTATTTTATTAGGCAAACTACCAAGGATCGTCAAAATTGGGAGACATCCCAAACTACTCGTAGATGAAAGAGAGAAAAATACGGGGTGAAACAACGGTACCGAACAATTTCACGAGTACGAGATTACACCTCGAATAATTTATCCGATCCGAGAAGAGACTCGAAGCTAGGCTAACAGCTTCCGATATCGGCCATCGCGCTAGCTTACGACATCCCTGCTCGGAGATGTTACACAACAGTCTCTCGCTGCCGGCAGTCGTACGACTGCACAATGACGCACGTAGAGCAACTCGGTATTAATTGTCCGACGTAATCGGACAAAGGCGAATTTACACTGTCACAATGCCATCGTCGTCGTCGTCGTTGTCGTCACGGTGCAGCTTTCGTGAACGGCTCATTGCGGAAGGCATACACAGTAGGAGAAGAGGAGACGTCCTCCTAAATTGCATCGGATACGCTCGGTCTCAGATAGCAGTCGACCGGTAGTTTAGATAGACGTTAATTGTGCCCGGCGATTCGCTTGGGAACACGTCCGACGCAGAGGGAGGGAGAGAGAGAGAGAGAGAGAGAAGGAGAAAGAAAGGAAAGACGAAGTTCGTCCTGAAATAATGGTAGAACGGCCGTCCAACGACATTAGCCCGGTCACATCGTCGAACAAAGACAAATTACGCGGACGGCCGGGCCGTGCGCGGTTCCCCGGGCTTTTCAAGAGATCCCTATCGTCGCGCGTTGCGCAACCACCCGAGCTCTCCAACCGGAGAGACCGATGATTGACGTAAAATTATGCAAAAACTGTCTGTCGTCCCGTACTCGAGCGGGAAGCGCGTTTCTTTCGCGTGGGGTGCTGCTTCTTCTCTTTATGTCGAACGCGGACAAAGAGCTTAAGGCAAGAACAGTCTGACATCATCCTGGGGATCGGTCGATGTACGAGAAAGAGCGGCCAGAAAAGTTTTTTTTTCGATAATTAACGTAATTTCTAAAAAAAATATGTATGTCGTAGCCAGATTATATAATCCGTCGTTTTATAAAACGTCTAGGCATTTTATAAAACGATGATTATGTAATCTGGCTACGACATGTATATTGCTTAAAACTCTAATTGAACTAAAAAAACACATTTATAGAAACTATATATATTTTATATATATTTAATCTTAAATGCAAACATCTGATTCTGTCTTGTATTTATCTTGTACGATGAACGGATATAATTCCGGAATATCAGATATTGAATCTTAACACGCCAAAAAAAAAAGAAATCTTTTCTCGCAATTTATACATTTTTATCACTCTACAAGCACGTAATTTTCCCAAAAAGCGCGAATCTCCGAATTATTCTCTCAGTGACTCTCATGCTGACGCGTTTAAAAGATAATAAAAAAAATTGAATATTATTACGTATCTTAAAATGCTAATAAGCCAACTTGCCTTTTCTCGTCATGTCGTTAACTAGCACCCTTAGTCGAGTTAAATAATAATCCAACTTTACAGCGGCTGCAACAAGTTTCCCAACAACTTTTAAACAAGCGTACCTACTTGTTAGGAAAAAAAAAAAAAAAAAAAAAGAAAAGTGTATCGTGCAGGCTGCTCGCTTAAAGCAAGAGTCGGTCGTTATGGGGGCATTTCAGATGTAGACCGATAACTTATGTGCACCCCTTGCCCACTCCGTCACCGACGTCGCGCGAGCGTATAATGCGTCGCGTGGGCGTGCACTGGCATTCAGATGCGTTCGATCTCTCGCATCCTCTCCGCGTGGTTGTACGTGCACGACGATTATGTTCAGCCGTGTCGCATATGCGAGAGCGAGAGAGAGAGAGAGAGAGAGAAAGAGGGAGCGAGAAGAGTGATAAATCGGCTCGGTCGCGCCCGTGCAATTTAAATAATAAACGGCGTGTGCTCGAAGCGGTTTCGAAACCCGAGAAAAACCGGAGAAGCCCGTATCCGCTTCGCAATTACGTCACTAATGCCATGCCAAATTAATTTAATTCTCGCACTTTCCAACTACGTCGCTCGCCGTCGATTTGACGATTTATGACGTCGCGCGAGCGAGCGATAAGAATTATTTTATTTTATTTTCGTCGAGACTCGTCTATTATTATCGATCATAGCAATTGTGGATCAGTTTCGAGATTTTGATTCTCTCGGATGTTAAATATAAACATTTCGTTTCCGAAAAAACTCGAGTAAATTTATTTTTTGTTAGAAACTGACGGGGATATACCTCTAGGCATGTACGCCAGAAGAGAAATTTCTAATTAAAAATACTCTCGTAATAAAATACGTCGAAAAAAAAAATTGGAAGATTCTAGGATTTCCTCCGGGTTGAAAGAAGCGATGATGAACGTCTCGTGAAAATTTTGGCTTACACGATACGTTAAGAGAGATCGGAAATTCGTGATACTTGACTTTCGACAATTAATTTAATGTTGAAATAACGAAGTCTGTTTGAGCAAATTCGGACATTCCTTGTTCGATCGCATCTTATCAATGCTACCGATAATGCGAGTGAATCACTGATATTTAACGCGAACAATCTTTTTATCCATCAGTAAATAACGTTCTAATAAAATACCACACCGATGTAAAACAATATTGACACGATATATCGCGTGATCGGGAAATTATTCCAGAAACGTGACTCGTTCTCGGACGAATCTAAGCTTCTGTCTCTCTCAAGGTGCACTATCGCATCTCTCGACACAGCCATCCTCGGCGGTAGGCGACAGAGTGGAATACGGAAATCTGAAGGACGTGGAGGCAACGCGAGAAGACGAATCGTGCACACAATGGCTTGTTGTGCCGCGTAAGCCCCACTTCGAGCTTCTCTCAGGGAGCTCGGAGTCTGAGCCGCGTGATAGCACCAGATGACTCGCTTTCTCGGGGGGATGCGCGACAATGCACGTCGCGACGCATCTCGTCTCTCTATCTTGGAGGAACCGAAAATTGCGCCGGTAGGCAAAAGCGGAAGTGCGCAAAGGCACTCGCAGCCTGTTATCGATCGCGAGTTACTCGCGGGGAAATGGCTTGTTAAGAAGATTGGGAAGGACCGAATGAGCTTTGCGAAGGAGGCGCACGAAAGCCTCTTGGCTTTCCCGACCTAAAGCTTATACGCGGCGAATCGATGAGAAATACAGCGGTACAAGAGACTGCTTAAGACCGTCTATTAGGCTATTTTGCCGTCAATCTTGATATACGATCCAATTTTCGCGTTATCTAAAAGAATTATTATTTCAAGTAATTTTGTATTATATTATAATTCTATCATATTTACAATTACGTAATACAACGTATCAATGACAAAATAATTATATTTTCTTTTACAAATAATGTAATTTTAAATAACAATATTCTTTGCTTTCTAATATAAAATAATGCCTACATTTTTATATTATTTACGTATTAAATTGTGCAATTAATGAGAATTTATCAAAATTGCTTTCTAATATAAAATAATGCCTACATTTTTATATTATTTATGTATTAAATTGTGCAATTAATGAGAATTTATCAAACTTCTAATATATACTTTTATCTATAAAAACTTTTTTTATTTAAATATGTAATCAGGCAACATGTTATGTAGCCGAAATTCATATGAGAATTTGCACTCGATATGGCTTATGTATCCAACGGGCGAAATATAAAGAGTGCAAGACGGCAAAATGCCAGCGCGCATAAGATAAAATTAGCTGATCGGTCATGTGTGCAGTGTTCCCAGTACTCCAGAAGCGTTAAACAATTTTGCCAGAAGCACGTTCCAGAGTGAATAAAAATAGACGCGTTAATTCTGAGCGGAAGATGGAAGAGTTGGAGAGAGAAAGAGAGAGAGAGAGAGGGGGGGGGGAGAGATAGCAGGAGATAAACGCCGCGGGGCAGTCGACCGATTATTGACATCAATGCACCTTTTAACTTGCTCAAACGGTCTTCGTTATTTCAACATTAAATTAACTGTCGGGGGCCAAGTGTCACGAATTCCCATTCTCTTACAACGTATCATGAAAGCCAAAATTTTCACGAGACGCTCATCATCGCTTCTTTCAACCTGGAGGAACTCCTAGAATATTTCATTTCTTTTCGATGTATTTTATTCCGAGAATACTTTTATGATATTCAAAGACGAGTTCGCAGCATTAAGTCCCCAGAGTGCAGCGGCCTAATGACGTTTGCGCCGAGATTAATCTCCGGTCGCGCGCGACTTATGCAAAGTCATACTTGAAGTAACTTCGACTTCGCTCGGCGGTAAATTAATCAAGATCGGAATTAGCGGTCCCGTTGCAGCTGCACGATCGCGTCATTAATGGGTTATCTGAGGCTAGAAGCATGAAAAAATAGGTTAATTCCTTCTAACGATTATGTAACTGCGAAAAATGGCTTTCGAGGGATCTCTTGTTTTTTTTTT
>NW_021853381.1:995747-999055 GCF_003651465.1 Formica exsecta
TTAACTATTTATTAATATAAAATTATTATTTATATAATTAAAAAATTATAGAATAATAAAAATATAATAGAAAACAAAATTGTAGTAACAAGATTCTTAAAAAACTCGCCGCTAGCTAAATTTTTTTCTCGTGTCTGGAAATAGGAAAATTACAATCGTTTAATGTATCTACCGAGATCATCGGTCCGCGCCATCATGCCCGGCGGATTTACACGTGTCAGTCGCCCGCGGCGAACGTACCGAAAAAAGGGTTTCTTTTGACGGCTGTCCTTGGCCCTGACTGGCCCCTCCTCGACGTGCACGTGATTACCTTGAACAAGAAGTCCTGAAAGCTTGCGTCATCCGACTCGTTTTTTGATACCCGTCAATCACGTACACGTGGAAGCATCGCTTAACTATGCATCTTTTTTACTATAATATAGAATCGTATGCTTTTCTAAGCGATGCATCATGATGCACGATGCAGAAATTTTGAATCAATTGAATCTCGATTCCAAGTTAAACATAAATTAATCCTGATATCCTTCGTTTTCTTTTTTAAATAATTTAATTGTATGATGACGTTTATATATTAAAAAATGCTCTTCTATATTAAATATAAAATAACTTTTTATTTATTACTGAAAGATAATAATAAAAAAAGAAAGAATAATAAAAATAAAATATTTATTTATTTATTAATAACACTGGAATCATTAATTTGCGAATACTCGTTAAAAGGAAAGCGAAAAGATCGAATCTATTAAACAAAAGCAATTTATATAAATCCAGTAGATTGAATCTCGATTTGTTAAAGTAATTTAATTTTGCATGTTTAAATTTTACTCGAGCACGCAATATAAAATACTTGCGTTAGAAAGTTCTTGTTTCGAAGTGCGTGTCTTGTTTTTTCTAAGCGAAATTACCTTCTTTCGAATAATTGGCGCTTGTAACTCCTTAACAGGCTAGAAAACTCTATGCTCTCGCTTTTGCCGTACTTTTAAATAGCTTTTGAAGAACGCGTCGCGTAATCTCTGGCTATCCGCTTCCGGCGATTATCTTGCCAGGTAGAAGAAGAGGAGGAGGAAGCAGAGCGGGCTTGGAAGGAACGAGAGACCCAGAGCTAGAACTTAGACGGCCAGACAAGAGAGAGAGAGAGAGAGAGAGAGAGAAAGAGGAAGCCGATCTTGCCTCGAGGGTAAGATTCGTCGTCGCGCCGGGATTATTACCGTGGCCTATAAAGTCACTTAGAACGCGCACCTGGCCAAACAATGATGCACATCCGATGCAGAGTAGTGTGTAGGTATTATATACGGGTAGCCGCCGCCGCTCTTGTTAAGCGTTTACACCGATCGTAAAACCTAAGAATGCCAGCCATCGTCCTCGTAAACACGCGAGAGAGACCCCGGGGCCCCTCACGGTGCGCATCGCCGTCTTCGCCGGTGATCGTCTTGACGGTTTTATAGCGCGTGCAAACGCATTAAACTCCCGAGTGCCACTGCGTGTAATTATGCAAATTACGCGTATCAACTGTATTTCGGTTGAAGTTTGTCCGTCGCGTCTTTGCCGTCGATTCCTTTCTCTTCGACGACGATGGCCGTGAGGTTCGATCGACGAAACTTCTATTCTTTCCCCCTTCCTCTGCTCCCTCTCCTCCCCCCTCTCGCCCCTCTTCGTTCGTGCGCGTTATGTAATACGCCGGTAATTACCACGAGTACAATGGAGAACCCGGTGAGGCGGCGTCGAGAGAGAAGAAATCTAATGTATGGCCACTTTAGGTTTTAGCAACCGTGAAATATGTGTGTGACCAGTAGCACTTTTAACGTCGATTAGAGAAGCACCGCCGCAGAACAGAGATGAGTTTCAACAGAATTCTCAAATCGCGAGTAACAAATAAATCAGCGAGTTTCGCAATCAATCGTTAATTTTAAGAAAAGTTGGATAAAAATTATCTCTGTGCTTTTATCTATATAATTTATAAGTAATTATAATTTGTTTAATGAAGAGATCTGCCCTTTATATTTATAAAGACCTTTTATTTTCAATTTCATATTTAAAAATTCTTTTTATATTTGTAAATTTGATTTTTGTAAGGAATAGAGTATATGAACTGAACAATAAAGTATTTATTATAAATTAATAAATAAATAATCGATAATTCTTTCATAATCTTTTTACTCGAAATTGAAATCGCATTATATATATATAAAAAAAAAATTATACATATATAAAATTATACACGGCATAATTTCTGTAGAAATTTGATAATATAATATCTAAAATCATGTTAAAGCACACAGTTTACCGAATATTGCGATTATATGCGTTTTTTGCGGAATCTAAAAAATGTACTTCTGTCTTCCTTTATCAAAAAAACTTCACTGTAAAAAACTTTTTAAAAATTCAGACACATTTAAATTCAGACATATTTAAATTTTCAGATCAGTGTCTGAAAAAAAATTTTAGACGATCTGTCTTAATCATCAGATTCGTTTCTCTGAAAGTTTAGAAGAGTGTGTCCGAAAATTGAAGGGTGTTCGAAAATTCAGACATCACTCACGTCTGAAAATTCAAACAGTCTGCGAAAAAGCTGCAGACACTTTGTCTGAACTTTTCGGTCAGTTTTGTTTTACGGCGCTCGTTTCCCCAGTACCTTATATTAGGTCTACCGGAAAGTTCTGTCCGTTTTTGGAATAAAACAAAATACAAATTTTTATTACCGTCAATAAACTTTATTAAATAATGTAATTGCCATTATTCGGAGAAGTATTGTCAGCAACTGGATAATTTAAATACAGCAGTCCAAGAAAAGAGGCCGGCGATGTTCAATAGGAAGAACATCATACCGCATCATGATAATGCCAGGCCACATGCTGCTTTGGATACTCGTCAAAAAATTGCAGAACTAGGCTGGAAAATTCTGTCGCATCCACCATATTCCCCGGACTTAGCACCCTCCGACTATCACTTGTTTTTGTCCTTACAAAATTTTTTGAGGGGCAAAAAATTCAAAAATGAAGAAGATATCAAACAAGCACTGGTTCAATTTTTCGCATCAAAAGATAAAACATTTTTCGAAAAAGGGATATACAAATTGCCCTCACGCTGGCAAGAAATCATTAATAATAATGGCAATTACATTATTTAATAAAGTTTATTGACGGTAATAAAAATTTGTATTTTGTTTTATTCCAAAAACGGACAGAACTTTCCGGTAGACCTAATATAATATTTTCTGTATAAAATATTTTATATGTATATATAAAATATATAGAAGAATAGAGAAACGAAATCGACTACATATTCATATTCACGAATCTCGATTAAAA
>NW_021853381.1:999174-1004695 GCF_003651465.1 Formica exsecta
CGGCGAAAATACGGACGAGCGCGTAGATTGCGTAATAACCGATGGTCGCGCGCGACTCCAGAGACACGGCAGCTGTGCGGAATCTACGACGAGCGGAAGAGAGCGGGGAGAGCACAGGCTCGAAGGGGGACAAGAAAAAGACGTGAAATTTGCTAAATGCGGAACGGAACAGCGGACCGTGTCCGAGATAGCTGAGCGGGGGCTTAAACGAAGTTGGACGCGCGCCAACCTGAGCTTGCATCGGCGATATTTATGACTGGCGCTAGGCGATCTATATGATTAAGGTCTTTAAAGTTCCTACCTTAACTTCTCGGTGCGAAA
The DNA here is from genome assembly GCF_003651465.1 of Formica exsecta. Lineage (NCBI taxonomy): Eukaryota > Metazoa > Arthropoda > Insecta > Hymenoptera > Formicidae > Formica > Formica exsecta. The sequence goes on from NW_021853381.1 coordinate 999,496, forward strand.
GAGAGAGAAAGAGAGACGAAGAGAATGTGCGAACTCGCGATGTCGTGTGGTCGTCGTCGTAAAATACAGAAAGAAGGACGATACGAAGAGGAACGAGTTATGACTCTGTCCCGATACCCGTCATCGTGTTTTTTCTCTTTTTTTCGCTACGCGATTGCGGGGATATTCGTGTTAGAAGAACTCACTGTCTCCGAGACAATCCACGGTGAAAACAAATAATAGTATCTTTCCGAATTTTGATGACAAATAATCAATTAAAAAGTCACAACATTTATTAGATTTAATAAACAACCAATAAACAATCAATAATCAATAATCAATAATTAATAATCAATATTATAATTTAATAATCAATAATTTTATAGATTAAGAATCAATAATTTAATCAATAATTATAAATAATTAATATTTAATAAATTTATTTAATAATTATAAATAATTTAATCAATAATTATAGATAATCAATAATTTTATGAATATTATCAATGATTTTATAAATCGCGCGAATTTCAGTTACTGCTTTAATCATAGATATTAATTTTATAACCTTATTATAAAATTAAGAAAATTTTTCAAAAAGATAAGAAAGCGAAAAATTGCACGACTATCATTGTTTTCTTCGTGTCACTAGGTTACTATACGAGAGAGATTCCTGTTCTTCTAAACGACCGACTGGACTTGCGTAACTGGTTTACTCTGCAGAGAGATAATAAATCAATTTATTTAGACATTTGAGTAATTGATAGAGATCAATATAGATCGCCACAAAACAGTCCTGTGCAAAAAACATAATTTATTGCTCATGATCCGATGTTTTACAACGAGCGAGTCTGGCGTATGGCATTGTATAAAATTGGGCCGCGTAGTTTAATCAATGTTAAAGAAAATAAAAAGCTCTTTTTTTAATCTCAAGACCTTTTCAGATTTCTATATATTTGTAATTTCAACGACTCACGCTGAAACGGCATAAATCGTGTCCGTAGAAGAAAAGAAAAAAGAAGGAGGAAAAAGAAGAATCGGCCTCGTAGAGTTGGTCGCGTCTGTCAGGCCAGACATTATACCGCGTTACATAATGCAGGGGCGATTAGATAATCGTAATTATAGGTTGCGCAGGAAGTGCAGCGGAGTCCCCGGGGCCCGTAATCAGACCCATCCACTCGCGCGCATGCTCGCGATATGCACAAACACACGCGTACCACGCATACGCGCGCTCGCACGCATCACACATCATCTTGCCCTCACACTCGATGACGTGCGCGAAACCTTGCATGCGATCGATGCGTGCCACATGCAAATTACCAGCGGATCGAGTTTTCTGGTCGTAGCGGAAAAGTCGAGGCAGAACGCGCTGGATTATCGTAGGAATTTCACGTATTATCGGACGAGATACCGCGGAGGATATCGCTCGGCAATACTCGAGATTATCGAAAACCATTGAAGGATCTCGAGGAGAATGTCGAGGAAGAGCTCACCTGATTTGTCATACTGGATATCGTGTGAATCGGACGTGAACCGCGAGCCTACTGGTACACTTTTTTCCCACAGACCTTGAAGAGACAGCACGTGGAGGAGAACCAGCGCGTGTTTCTCCGGATATCGGATGTGTCAGTGGCGCATCAGCGGGGAAAGTCTGACAGGAGCGGGTGTCGAGACCGACGGACGCGATTCACTGTTATTTCATTTTATCTGCTTTTTTTTTGTTGTTGTTGGGATTCGCCAGGCGGATGACGCGGATGTCCGCCACAGAGTTAGCGGAGAGGAAGAGAGAGAGCGAGAGAGAAAGAGGAAGGGCTACTAGGGATGGCGTTTGCGGGGAGGGGAGCGATGGCAGGGAGAAATCGTTCAATGTCAAGGTTACATGGGCGCATGCGCATAGAATCGACCATACGCAGAAGAGAGACAAGGCGGAAGCGGTGGTCGGGGGGAGGAAGGAAAGCTGCGGCGGCGGAAAAGGAGGACCTGCTAGCCTTGGCAGGATGCTCTCTCCAGTGGGGATAAGAGATGCATCTCCCGGCGCTGCATCTGGCCGGTGAAAATATATAATGCCAATTGCGTATACGCCGCCGTTGCCCGGGGTTTACTGAGTAAGCACGCGGAATTTATTTGGATGAGAACAGCTGCGAGCGAGATTACCACCGTTCGCTACGCTGTTTTGTATTCGCGAAACGCGTAAGAGTGGAATGTCCCATTACGTGGTTCGTATCTCGAGAAGATTTAGAGACGAACCAATAAAAAAAAAAAAAAAAGAAGAAGATGGGAATTGTGCAAATTAAAAACTTGCACATTGCTTCTTTATCATTTTAAAGCTTAAGCTCCTTAAAGCAAGCGGGTTTTTCAATTTTGGTTTCCTTATAGAAGAAGATATCTCAAAATTTGCGAAAGTTACAGTGTGTTAAAGACATTTCTCAAAAATATCAAAATTTTATAAAAAATGAACTTTTTCACCGATCATCACCAAATTCAATATCAACCATCCTTTAATAATACTGTACCTATGCAACAAAGTTTAACCCGATATCTTAAAATTTGCGAAAGTTAGAGCGTGTACAAACATTTCTATAAAAATTCAAAATTTTATAAAAAATGAGCTCTTGCACCGATCCTCACCAAATTCAATATCAACCATCCTTTAATAATATTCTATTTATGTAAAAAAATTTAACCCAATATCTAAAAATTTGCAAAAGTTAGAGCGTGTACAAACATTTCTCAAAAAATTCAAAATTTTATAAAAAATAAACCCTTTCAGCGATCCTCACCAAATTCAAAATACCAACCATCCTTTAATAATATTCTATCCATTTTTAAAAATTTAGCCTAATATCTCAAAAATTGCGGAAGTTATAGGTTGTACAATGTATATTCCGTACATACATATAGATATTTAAAAAAAATATAATTTTTCGACATTTTGGAACATTCTAAACACATTGGCATAGAAAACTGGAAAAAAATTTTGTCACGAAAACAAAGCTTCCTCTAGGAAGCAAAATAAAAAAAAAGAGAATAATTCAGCGTAATATTAAATCTAAATATGATCCTGCCTGATCATTTTTTTTCTTTCTCTCAGTGTTAATAATTTTCATACAAGAAAAATAGTATTCAAAAATACGACAGTTATATTTTATTTTATTTCAAATATGAATACAGAATTAAAAATTTAATATCTGTTTTCTCTATTAATATATATGTGATTTCCTAAATATAATAATTTGTTCTTTTTATATAAATATATAAGCGATACACATCGTTGTAATACTTATGACAAGATCTTAAGAGAAACTTTTAACTCGCGAGCTTCCACGGCACGATTGCCTCAAGCAATTTCTTTCGGTACCGAGTGAGACAGAAATAGAGTGAAGTTTCGTGAGTGCAATTTAAGTTACCCCGAAAAAGGTAACATCGAGATGCGGGGCACAATTTCTGCAACGCGAACGGCGTTTTCGGCAATCCCTGTCGTCGAGCGTTCGTTAATTGTCCCGCGGTAAGACAAAGCACGTTCCATTTAGTCGGAGAATTGCGAGCCACCGCCTCTCGGAAAATGGGAAAGCGGAATCGACAGTGGCCGATAGCAAACTTGTATCGTTCGCAAAGTATCGAAAAACGATGGAACCAAGCACACCCACCACTCCCGTCGAGAAAATCGCGCGAGGGCGTGTTCCGTAACAGATATTCTTTCCCGAAAATTGACACGTATTTTTTTTTTTTTCGTATCACTGACAATTTTCGAGAATTATTCGCCGAAGACATTAATTATTCCTGGAAGGGAGAAATTGGAGAGAAAACACAGCCCTTAACTTTCAGAAGACAGAAAAAATAGAAGATGAATCTCTCTTGCATAGATATTTTCTCGAATCTTTAAAGTTCTTAGCCGGTTAAACGTTGTTTGATCTCAAAGCAAGATACTGTTTTCAAGACATTATAACGGGCTTTCTCCCCGTCTTTCTTCAAGAGTTAAGCAAATTTCGACGCGAAGGGAACCAGCGGCGACCAGCTCGATCAGCGGTATTTTCAGAGTTTGTCGCGACATAAATGTTAGACGAGCGAACGGAAGAGGAATATTTTTCCCCTCTTCGGCCGCGGGCGACCAGCGCTTTAATTTATACCCCGTGGCCCCGTCTCTTTCTCCCCCGCCACCGCTCGTTCGAGCCACGAATAAAGCTGCCGGCGAACTTTTTTAGTGCTGGTCGCGCACTTTTCGAAAAGCACCGACCGTAGTACTTGCGCGAGCTCTAAGCGACCACGTATTATCATTGAGAAGGGTCATAAAGACGGGGCAACTCGTCTGAGATGCGAAAGAAAAGAGACCGGAGTAGGAAGGGGAGAACTCGTGTTTCGTTTTTAGACGATACTCCGACGAGAAAGATATATTAACGAAGGTATCAGCAAATTCGTGTGGTAAGTGCACTGGTGAACCATCTCTGAATTTAAATTAAATTAAATCATATGTTAACATTTATGTAAAATTTGAAAGAACGAGATTTCTCTCTCTTCAGATTCTAAACACGCAATTTTTTTATAATACAAATCAACAAACGGAACGCAATTATAATAAACTATACACATTATCGATTTATTTAAATTTCAAATAATTATAGACTCGAAGAATATTATAATACAATCGTAGGAACTCTCTCTTAGAATGCAAATGATAGCTGCTGTCAAAGCCATTTTCTAGACAAGGATCGCAGTTAATCGCAATCGCGGTAGTAGATGAGACGCAGTTTTATCGCCGAGTGCACTCGATTACGGGGTAACCTAGTCGCTGCGTATATCCGTCTCGTCTGGGAACGACGGTTATCAGCGCAGATATGGGCGATGATAACAATGACGGTGGAGATGGTGCGACGGAAGCAACGCGAGTACGTCCGGCTTTATACCCGTCGGCGATTTAGCCGGTGCTCTCTCCCCCTTGCAAGCAAGTCAAAGATTTATATGCGAGAGAACTTCTTCATTGATAGAACCGGAGCTACCGATCCTATCGTAAGTTTATGAAATTTTCTTCTCTAAAAAGTTTTTTTTTTTTACATTTCTTTGCTCCATTTTTTTAACATGAAATTAACAAATTAGTAATTTTAATATTAACTATTTATTAATTAACTTTTACAATTTTGATATTTTTATTATTATTAGTAAGAATTATAAGTGATTTTTAATGATCAAGGTCCTCCTCTTTTTCTCTTTTAATCTCTTAATTAAT
>NW_021853381.1:1004875-1025727 GCF_003651465.1 Formica exsecta
TAATAATAGATATTTTATTATAATATTTTCCAACTCACAACAAAAATCTTACTAATTTTAAAATTTAATTAATAAAAAGATACCGGAATAAATAAGCTTTTAATAAAATCTAACATATTCTGATTACGTCACTGTTCGCCGACTACGCAATCATTTCATTCCGGCGATGTGACTCTTCAAATGTTTCCGTCCTTTTCACTTACGGCGATGCATCCGATGATGCAAGACAGAGATGAAGAAGTACGGGAGGATAAAGGGAAGAGAACCGAGGGGGAGGGGGCTGAGAGTGTCTCGGCGGAGTCGTAAAGTTAAATTAAAAATTTCCATGCGACAGCTTGGCGAAGAGCCGGGGAGAAGACGCGGGGGAGGACCGATAAGGAAAACGTCGCGCCGGAAATACTCTCGCGCTCCTTGTTGTCCTTGCCCGTCTTATCCTGTCGTCTTATTTCCTGACGAGTTTGGGGGAAAATGGGTCAGTTCGGTCGTTCATTAATCTTAGCCTCCCGGTTCGAATTAATAGATACGCGCGCGTCGCCCGAGTTTCTGGGTCGTCGCTATTAGTCTTCGCGTTAGAGATATCAGTTGAAAATAGATAGAAAAAATGTAATTTATTTTACTTTAAATATATTTTACTTTTCGTCGCATTCTCTTCAAGCTTTAGTTTTAATTCTATTTTTTAGACTCTAATTTTACATGCGTGTGGAAAGGGAATGATCTGAAAACAATTGATTTCTTTTAATATCAGACTTATTGATACACGCGAAGGCCGAGCCCTCCGACGTACGCTTCGGAAAATCAGTATGCGATTGGAAATAAATTTTTAACGGGACGATCACACACAGCGATGCTTTTAACGGAACATCGTACGCGCCGTAGTCGCGCGGGGTAATAAAAGGACCCGAGAGAGGCGGGGAAGAGAGAGTACGTGAAAGTTTCATAACCGGTGTGTCGTGACTATTTTCGGCGGGCGCATATTTCGGGGCGGCAACGGCGCGATAGGCAGGGAAGAGAGAAACGACGTCGGGGGAATACCTACCCGGGAGTTTATGTCTACCTTTACGATCCAATTTTGCAGCGCGCAAATGTCCCTCCTCGGCTTCGCGATTCGCCGTATGCAAAACTCGGAGACGATGGTAAGACCCGGCGAGGAGGGAGGAGGAGCGCGTGCGTTGGGATGCGCGCGAACGACTCCGGTGATATTTCGAGGAGAGAGAGCTCCTCGAAATAAAGAATATAATGAAAGAGTGGAGGAATAAAAGCGCGGAATAAAACAATCGCGCTCGCGCGGGCAGGGCTACGAAACGATACGGCGGTTTCAGCGAGTTTCCAGGGTGGCGGCTAAAATATGAAGAGCGCAAGAAAGCCTCCTCCGCGCGTCGGAGCTTCTCGTCAGTCTCGCGCATTTGGGTGATGTGCCTTTTTTCCTCTCTCTCCATTCGTCTTTCTCCGAATCCCTCTTTCCCTCCGGCGTGCATACACACACACACACACATATATACATCGTTATTCTCCAGCCCTCCCGGTATACCGGAGAAGTGCTCGCGCGCGCGCGCACGCTGGTGTACCATCTATAGCTCTTCCTCCATACCCCAAGAGAGCTCTCTCTCTCTCTCTCTCTCATGGATATATAGGTAGAAGCCGGGTTGGTCGATAGTTCGCGCGTAGCAACAGCCGTCCGGGGCTTTTTGCCCGACTTTTAAACCCCTGACTGTAACCGAGGTACTGCACTCCCGGCCTTTCCGCCCCCTCCCGCCGTCCCTCCCCCGACAAACGGAATCCTCCCTATTCAAGTCTGATACCCGACCTGGCAACGGATGGAAATGAATGATAAAAGCGGAGAAAAAAAAGAAGACGATCACATGACTGATGATCGAGAAGAAGATCGACAGTTTGGTGGAGACGTCAGATGATTGAAAACGTCACGGTCGGCTGGAGTCAATTGTAACTATTTCTGCAACATCATGAGACTATAGCGAGAGTCTGAAATTTTTAAGAAGAAACTTCTCGTGTACGCGCATGCGTATCATTGTAACGTTCATTAATAATGGATGCAGTAATTACAGAGAGAAAGAGAGAGAGGAAGAGAATCCGCGCAGCTTAATTTTAATGACGTACTGTTTACGACGACTTTAACAATCAACGATAGCTTCGAGAGGGAAGCCTTATTTGCTACAATTTGTTGAATTCCCGCATTAAAACCTAATAATTAACGCTCGCATTGAAATTCCAAGAAGGTAAAACCCACTTGAATTTAAATGAACGGCGAGGGGATCGACGGGGCCGAGTAACAATGCCGGAGCCTTGCCGAAGTGGAAAAACGGAAAAGAACGTCGTTGTTGGATACTCCCAACATTTCCGGTATCCAAGCCGGCTGTCTCGCGCCATTAAGGGAAATATAATGTCTGACTAAAAGCGGAGCGCGACTACGCTTTCACGTCAACCGCGAACGATCTGTTAAACGCCGTGGACACTCGTTAAGTAGTCGGCTGGACGAGATGACATAATGATGGCGAATAGATTGGTCCATTACACTAAATAATCGATATTTATATTTATATATACTTTGATTTTGGAATTGATACGAACGACGTAATTCCAACGACGTAATTCCAAAATCAAAATATACACAGGATGAGTCACTAAAAACTGCTTTTTAAGATATCTTCATAAATATAATTTTCATAATTTTTAAAACTTTTTGACGCCTCCATCAAAAAAAAAAAATTAAGATGACTAAAATGTAGCCTTTTAAAAATTATTTAATTTTTGTCTGAAACGTTTTTGTATAAAATCAATATTTATGAAGATATTTTAGAAGGCAATTTCTAGCGACTCACCCTGTATATAAATCGGTCGTAATTCTAAAATCAAAGTATATATAAATGGACGTAATTCCAAAATCGAAATTTACAACAAAAATTTTACAAACCAAAAATAATGTGTATTGTTCATTTTAATTATGCAAATGCGCTTTTGAAAGAAAATCTTATCGAGAAATTGATTTAACGCATCGATTTATATCCGCAAATGTTAAAATTAATATAACAAATTGAAATATAAAATGTTTAAGATATTTTTCTATTTTATCTTCCACCAGTAGATCTTTTCAAATTCAGGAGATTGAATCCGCGCGCGAAGCTACATTGGCACGAAACTTTATTCCCGAGTTTCAATCTATCCATTTAAATGTGCAATTACGTGCAACGTGAAAAATAGAAACAGTGCGGAAGACGGAAAATACGAAGTTTGCTCTGTCGGTTCGACACACACACACACACACACGCACGATGCGAGAGGTGCACTTTTGTTTCCCTTCGAATAGAGATAAAAGCGGGACACGAACGAACGATATCCATGATCGAAGCTTTCAATCGAAACGAAGTGCAAGCCACGTTCGCACTCTCTTCGCGAGAGAAGTTACCCCATCGCGAGAATGTACAATGGACGAGACTTCGAAGAAGATCGTTCGAAGTTTCATCTTCGCTTCTCACCACGTGCACTCTTCTTCTCCTCATCGTCTATTTTTCCTGCGATGATTATTTTTAGATCTTTCCTCAAATTTCACTTCCTATTTTCAGTATCTCCATCGAAATATCGGAGCCATACAGTTATAGAAAGATTCTCGATTATCGTTAAATTATTTAATATCTGAAAGCTTACTAGTAAAAGAATCAGTTTTTCTTCTCGCGATTTATGATTATCTGAGTATCCCTATAAACACTGTAATTTCCTGTTATTACTCGAGACTGTCGTTAAAGCATGTCAGACCGCCCCTATCAATTATGTTTATTTTGTAAACCAATTATCTTTTTCCTTGCACTTTCGCGCATTAAGCGCGTAATACCGGTTATTTTCCATACTAGGTTTTAATTGTCATCCTCCGTGCTACTTCGAGTAGATAATTCATAACTGGCAAACTGTAATTTATTGCCGGAAGCTTGTTAAGATCGCTACTTCAAAACCAGTTCTTCGAAACTGCTCGACAATATATGTTTCACACCCGCTTCGTTTAATCGATATTTCCTTCCTTATGGAAGTATGGATATTTTATTATTATAACTGTAACGCGTTCTACAAAAAAAAAAAAAAAAAAAAAAAAAAAAAAAAAAAGAGAAATATGGACAAAAATTATGTTGTACAATTATTACAAGATAAAAATACTCTCATAAGTTGCCAAGATTGTGTGTAAAGGCAAGAAAAAAGATCTATCTATAAGAAATTATCAATATCCATACAAAATTTCGTAAGCGTCTTATGTAACTCAAAAACAGTCTGTATCTCAGTTTATTAAGAAAAATGAAAATGTAAAAGATAAATATGTAGTGGCACGCATTAAACACACTGCAGAATTGCAACTTTTCAAAACTTTCTCTTTAAAATTTCATTTACGGAAAATTTCACAATTTCGCCTTTAATATAACATTTAAATTAATATATTACATTCTTTTCTTTGCATATTTCGTAGAGTCTAAAAAAAAAAGCATATTTTAATGATTGGCAGAGTTTATCTCCAATTACTTTCATTATTCATGCAATTCTGGATGATGCAATTCTCGCGGTTTTACGATAAGGCGGTAACGCTTTGAAAAATATTATATTTTCCCGAGAACGCCGGCTACGGAAATTATAATGAGAACAAGCTATATCTTCATCTCTCTCCGACGACGAGAAAAAAAAAAGAGATAGAGGAGGAAATAAGTCAGTCGATGGAAGGGTAAACGGGGGGGGGGCGACGAGGGGTTGTCGTCCCTCTGGCTGGCTGGCACAACCTTGGAATCAGCTGTGCGATACGAGGATGAAATTTCCTACCGGGCGAGACGCGCCGACATCTTAGCGCGTAGGAGGACGCGAAGAATATCGTGAAGGGAGAGAGAAAGAGAGAGGGAGAGAGAGGTCTATATCTCGACGAGGTCGGGGATGGCACGACAATGAGGTCAGTGCGATTCGATGGGGATGGATCCTTCTTGGCATTCTTTGCGTAAGTTATGACGGTACTTTCCCGAGAAAATTTGCTTTCCGGATCGTGAGTAAGATATATATGTCAGTGTTACTTTAACATCTTTCACTTTTAATTTCGTTCGACGAGATGTGTGCGCGTCGATTTCCCCATTAGCGATTATTTCCCGTATGAAGTATCTACTTGTTTAAGATATTTATTTGTCATATCAAAATGTATCGTAAATAACAGATATTCGATAATTGACGATAATGTATCCGATAATGGATGCGGAGTTATTAATTTTCGTCGAACAAGAGAGATACATAAAAATTATTCATAAAAGCAATTATAAAGAGAAATCTTCCCATCCCATAAAGTCTTTCTTTTTTATATTTTAATTGTCTCATATTTGTTTCATTATTATCGGTATATTACGTTTCGTTAATAGCCATGATAATTTTAACAGACACGCGAAACGTCGGTATTATTTATTTGTTTAAATTTGATTGTTTAAGCTGTCTCACAAATTTTATATAATGACAGTCATGTGTCTGAAAATCCTTCACCAAAATCATCTTAATTCACAACAGCTACGCTAAATATAAATTCAATTATTAAATTCTATTAAAGTTTTTATTTCGTTTCTGCTTCCTCGAATTTTTAATAATTATTTCTTACATATCAAATTTTATATACATATTAACTTAATTATATACACTGGCTAACAAATGAAACAAAATAAAATAACTGACTGCTCAACTAGTTGAAAATCCTTCGTAAAAAATTAACTTGCTATCGTCCTTTCTTTTTCCTCTTTAACAAGCAATCGCTTGATTCTGAGAGGATCGATTATGGATCGGCGAATTTATACATATTATCGCGGCCGCGATAAAAGCGACGATATATGATATCCGACAGTGTAATTTGCGTTGCCATAGTTTAACCATTGTATAAATAGGACGTGTGAGAGAGCTAGCAAGAGAGAACTATGCATCTGTGCACTCGAAATAACGAACGCACACAAGCGAATAGAATCTCGACCGAGGGAGTGGCTCGGCAATTCCCGCATATTTCGCGTGGAATTTCGCATTAAAGATCAATAGCTAACAAGCTATTTGCTATAATTATTGTATTTAGCCGCTAACAGCATCGTCATCCAGCGCGCCGCATCGTTATACGTCGGGCCAGTGTTTTCGTATTACCGTTCGTTCATTTATTAGCATTGAATTTCCTTATATTTCAGTACATCAATTAGAGAATCGATAAACGCGCGTGACCGTCGAGAACAATAATACAGTTTGCCTGCGAGCGTTATTTACTGGTATATTAATATAAATTAATAAACAAATCTATTTATTTCGCTTGTAAAAGGGAATAATTTCGATAAAGAATTATATATACATATATAATTACAATATAATTAAATATATACATAAGCAAAAATTTATATATATACGATTAATAGATAATATAAAGAATGTACTAATGTAATAAAGAAAACAATTAAGAATCGAATAAGAGAAAAGGTAAAGAAAGGCAAGAAGGTGTTAATCGAAAAAAAAGGGCATTGAAAAGCTCGGGATTGCACGAGTTAATCAAGATCCCGTAGACGCTATGAAAGTTCAACGAGAGACGACGGCTCGTGCAGGAAAAGGGATGACTGAAGGCAATGATCGAACGTGGCGTGACCCGGCAAATTAATGTCACTCGAGGTAATTTCAACGTAATCGCCTCTTCCATTCCATTTACCACGTCTAAAGCGAAATTTACCTCTCGAGCATATCCTAGGCTACAGAGATTGGCCCATCGAAAATACATCGCGAGCGTCGTAGAAATAATTCTCGCCACGAGAGAGACAACTGTCTTGTTATTTTACTTATACACTTACGTCGTAACGAGTTATATGCGTTCCGTTCTTTTTTTTTTTTTTTTTCAAATTTAGTTAGCTATTTTTACGCCAAATTTGCGTAATCGGTGTTGAAATCCTTTACTAAGATTTAATTTATTTAATTAAAGCGCTAGGAACGGTACAAAGATTTAAGCCGTATTCATAAAAAAATTTGAATGAATAAATTATTCATAACTTTTCCAATTCTCGTTTCGCGTTCTTATCCAAAATTCTCCTTTATGGCTTAGATCTTTTATATATCTCAGCGCTTGAAATCATGCATATAGCACTTACGTTGGACACATTATAGCTGCTGTACTGTTCTTTGGGGCTGCCGCTGCCGTTCTGCTCGCACTGCTTGTTCTTGAAGGCTCGGTAATTCTCTCGGAGCTGTTTGCCGTACTGGAACAATACAAAGCAGAGCGGACACCGTTAAAACAACGCGCTAGTACTACAATTGATGAGATGCACGCGACGAACGAATGCACACACGCGCATATAACTGATTCTACGCTTCGGGCGCATCGCGGAACATTCGAGGCCGATAAAGCCAACGACGGAAAGAAAAAAAAAAGATAAACTGCATTCGCGATTTGCATAATTCTACACGCGTTACTTTGTCGTCGTAATACCGGCCGGCCGGCCGGTCTGTCAACTCGCGCGTGTCGCCCAGCTGTACGAGGCTGACCTCCGATCGATACATCGTCTTGCCTAGGTATCGCATTTGCCTAGATAAACTAAACGTTATTGCGAGGCCACAATTTTTTTTATATATCACGAAATTATATTTATTTTCATTACTCACACACACATTTTATAAACGCGCGTAACACATGAAAAATATTGAAATAGGAATAATAATATCGATGATTATATACATATACGCGTTTTGATGCTTCATATCTTTTTGGCAACGAAATTAGATATTCAATTTTCAACTCGAGTGAACTGTAATCCCATTTTTCACAGGTGGCTTACGAGTGCGGAAAAAATATTCAATCGATAGGAACAATTTTTTTTTTAATCGGGAAGTATCTATACTTGGGGAATAGCGATGAAGTTTCCTTCAGTTGAATCAAAGATAATCCGTGCGAGCTCTTGATATCGCGACAGCTCAAGGTATAATCATTTGCAGCAAAGCTGTCTTATACAAGCTAACTTTACTTCCTTGTTTATTCAGGATTCATATAAATTTCATATTTATCTTAAATTTCTATTTATCTTAAATTTAACAAAACATAAAAAACAGCCTTTATATAACAAAAATAATTATAACACAAAAAATACGGAAAAAATTATAAAATCTTATTCCTTATTAGTTCCAAGCAAACTATTTATCTAGTCCTAACTTGAGAGAAAGAGAGAGAGAGAGAGAGAAAGATTTATTAAAATACTTAATATCAAAAAAGTATCAGCCAATGAAATTTTTCTTTTAAATAAAAGAGAGAAATGTACTCAGACTTCTAGATTTGTTTTACCAGAGAAAGGCATTTTTGAAAAGTTGGAAGCTAACATGTACTTTGACGGTATTCGTGCAGATTGTGATTCACGCACGTTGAAGAAGATGTGAATGTGAGGGACGAGACGAGAGGAGACAAGATGAGAGGAGCAGACGGTGTCACGTGAACGTGTGCATAACCATGGACCCAGCAGCAGTGGTATAGCCATCGTATCGACCCACAAGACAGCCGGGCGCATCTACGCTCGAATGACTGCTCACGCATACGCACGCATCCGCGCACGTACACGCAAGTCTCACCCGTGACGTGCGCCCATACATATATACACGGATTGCTAATATACCAATGCGGGCTATGTAGCTTGCATCGCGGTACGAAAATTATGCCGGTGAGCTTTGCAATCGCCGAAGGCTCGCCTGGCAACAGCAAAAATAGATCGCCGTTTCGAAAGGTTCGAGGTATCCGCGTTTTATTGCGTTTATATAATACAGATTTTTCAAATTTTCAATTATTTTGCGTTCCCTTAATAATTTTGTCTCAATAATAATATAACATAATTTTTAAAAAATTTTAATACAAGACAAAAATTATTCTATAAAATTATTTTAAATTAATACTCATTATTTCTCTCTCGTGTCACTGTTCGTACATAATATATTTGTTCGCTGTCAGTTTTGTCACGAACTTTTCGCCCCTCTTCGCGCGAGAAGTAAGATAGATTAAACAAAGTCGAAATTCGTCGTTTGCGCAAAGATGAAGGACGACTAATTGAAGATGGCCCTGGAGCCGGCGGAGAGCGTGCATTTCGAGAGATAATTACATAATTCAATTATTCGCAAACGTAGACGTTGGGGAAACCCGCCAACGTGGAAAGTGGTAAGGCGCGAGTGTATGCTAACACTAATCACCGATAGGGAAACGAAGAACGATAACGAGGTACGCTAAGTCTCTAAGTAAACGAAGGATAATGCCGCGTCGAACCCCTTCGATATCGCGTAAGATTACATCTCCCTGACGTGGGAAGCCAAAAACGATTACACCTAAAAAGTTGACACGTCTCCCTTATAATTGAATGACAATGCAAGTTAGTACAATCTATTCTTTCTCGTGTGTATATGTATGTGTGTGTGTGTGTGTGATAATTATAATTCTCGGATGGCTATTTCTTTTTATAGCAAGAAACTCTCCAGAAGGATATAGAGTTACAATCGGGTAGAAAGCGACCCGATATTTACGGCTTAACTTTATCTACAGCCCTTATCGCTTCGCGATCTGCTCACTTTCTCATTACCATTATCGTTTCATGCATGGCGGACGAAAAGCTAGAGTCATAATGTCAAATGACAATATTTTATTAATATCCAGCAACGAACAGTAGTACCTTCGCGATCATGATATCTTCGTCTCGCGAGACATCTGATCCTGAATTAATCAAACAATTATTACTTTAATATTAATCTTCGTTTTTACTTTGATATTTTCTCAAAACTGATGACAAAATTGATTACAGATAATATGTAAGCTGTATTAATATTTTTCATATAAAATATGTATATTGAAAAAGCTGTCGTACCATCTTCTGTCCAGGATTCCGATCCTTGAATCAACAAAGACGACTCTTTACGCACGCTATACTACTCATAGATTTTCAGTGAGGCGAATCGAAGTCCGGGAAGATTGAAACGCGACGAAGGAAAAGGGACAAAGGGGGAAAAATGGACGACAGTGGAGAAACAAAGAGAGTACAAAGGGGATTGTCAGGAGTGTCAATGTCTTCTCGATCAAAGCGAGTCCTGCAGGTCTCTCTCCGAGGGCCTATACACCCGTTCATTTGCTCACTCTCTCTCCCTCTTTTCCTTTCTCCCTTTCCGTCTTCTACAACGTTTCTCGTTCGCCGCATCTCATCACACTCCTAGCTTTTTCTCGGATGAAAGAGTTACAAAGGCCTCGCGCTGAGACACGCGTAAGTACTACCTAGAGCGCCGACCAAGACGGTCGTCGTCTCGTCCTTCTCCCTTCGGATAAAAGGGAGAAGAGAAAGAGCGCATAGTAAATCCGGAGCGGGATAGGTCGAGCAGGAGATGCAGACAGGCATGGATGGCCAACGAGGCCGATAAACACTAGGCAAGTGTCTGCCTGCCCGCCAGCGGCTACGGTAGTACAGACGCATAGCTCGGGAGACCCTCGAGGATGCATCAAGGGAGACCAGCTTACGATCCTCCGGTGCAAGGGGTCCCCAAATTACATCCCGCGGCAGATTAGATTGCTATCCCGACCTGACAAGTGTTACTCGGAATGGAAGCAAGTTATAATGATGATGAAAGAAACCCTTGTCAGGAAGATAGCGTTTGTGTAAATCTAATAAAATTATTGAGCTTGTATGTGTTAAAAGAAATTAAGTTTAAAAACTAAATTCGCAATATGAATAAATATAAATATAGATAAATCATCATTAAAATTCTATCCCTTCCTCTAAATGAATATCATTTATAAGTTACTCATATGATTGCCGGAGGATATGTTACTCTTTTTATTCTTAATGAACGGTAGAGCGATGATGATGCCATCGCACTTCCTGGGGATCAGCCGGATTTGAGAGACGGTCTAAGCAGGCACTTGAACTCGAGGAAGAATAGGTCTCTAAAGAGTAACGTAATGTAGAATAGGCAGCCGTAGTCTGGAGTCTCTCTCTTTCTTTCTCTCTCTCATCAACGAAACTCCCGATCACGCGTTGCCAGCGAAAACCGTTACTAACCACGAGTCACTCTCTTCCATCGGCGAGCACTTGGCTCGACTGAAAGAGATGAGAATAGAGAAGAAGAGAGAAAGAGAGAAGACAAAGGCTGTCTGCTCTCGAGAATAAACCGATATTATCGACGACGATGGGAAACGAGAGCCCCGGTGTCTCACGAGCTCGATCCTCGTAAAAAAAAAAAATAGAAAAAAAAGAAGAAAAAGATGAAGAAAGAAAAGTGTACGGTGTCAGTGGCATGGCTACTCTAAAAAAAGACCGAGAAAAAAAATTTCACCACGCGAAACGTGCCTGTGTGGCACGTATATAGTATATACGCACGTCGACGGAGTGAAGTGTTTCTTCCCTCTTTTTCTCACCCTTTCTCTCTCTCTCTCTCTCTCTCTCTCTCTCTCTGTCTCTTTCTCCGTCAAACACGACGACGCGCGAGTCACGCAACTTCTTTGAGCTTCACGAAGAAGTTTCGACATTCGAGTCGGAGGAGAAAGAGGAGGAGGGAAGGGGAAAGAAAATAAGGCTCATTATACCTGGCTCTCCATCGCGGAGCTAATAATACCCACGGCTCGTCTCGCAGAGGGATGATCACATCATCCAGTGGTGGAAGAGTCGAGTTGCAGATAGAACGCAGAATCGGCTGGGAGGCGATATTGTAAAAGCACGATTATCCTCGCCGCGGGCTACTCTAAAAAAAGACCGAGAAAAAAAATTTCACCACGCGAAACGTGCCTGTGTGCCTGTGTGATAGTATATACGCACGTCGACGGAGTGAAGTGTTTCTTCCCTCTTTTTCTCACCCTTTCTCTCTCTCTTTCTCTCTCTCTCTCTCTCTGTCTCTTTCTCCGTCAAACACGAACGACGCGCGAGTCACGCAACTTCTTTGAGCTTCACGAAGAAGTTTCGACATTCGAGTCGGAGGAGAAAGAGGAGGAGGGAAGGGGAAAGAAAATAAGGCTCATTATACCTGGCTCTCCATCGCGGAGCTAATAATACCCACGGCTCGTCTCGCAGAGGGATGATCACATCATCCAGTGGTGGAAGAGTCGAGTTGCAGATAGAACGCAGAATCGGTTGGGAGGCGATATTGTAAAAGCACGATTATCCTCGCCGCGAATTTAAATACTCATTTCTCCAATTAATATTAGCTTGTGCATGCTTTCCGCTTTTAAATTAAAACAATTATTAATTAAAGCTGTGTATATATGTATGATGGTCATTCACTGATCATTCCCTCGACTATTATTGACCTTTAATTTTCGATCTTTCAATGTAAAAAATAATCTAACTGAAACTCTTCAGACAAAGTATTTGCAGCTTTTTTGCAGACATATTATCTGAATTTTCAGATAAAATGCTGTCTGAATTTTCAAACACACTTCAATTTTCATACACTCTTCTGAAATTTCAGAAAAACGACTCTGATGATTAAGACAGATTGTCTAAAATTTCTCTCATTGTTAGACACTCGGATCTGAAAATTCAGACAAAAAATGTGTCTGGATTTTTAGAAATTTTTTTACGGTGTTCACATAAATATGCCGATGAGGAAATGATTGATTTCAATCGATATTAAAAATAATGTTTTATGTAACAAAGTGACATTTAAATATTCGAATACCCCAAGATCCGATGCACTCAAGTCGCTGAATTATTTGCATTATATTATCGAGTAAAAAACGCCAATTAGACGAGACGAGAATGAGAAATCGTGTCGCTTACCTTAGCGAGTCTCATGGCTGTGAGCCAGCAGGCGCGCGATTTTTCGTTTTCGAAAGCAATGACCTTGATCCCGGGCTCCCCAGCCTCCGTGTCCTCGGCCTCGGCGTTGCTGTTCGGCCTCAGGCAGACGCCCCACTCGAAGGGTGCGCCGAAAACTCGCTTGGCGTTCGGTATTCTGTAGATGTTATAGTCTGACAAGTGCGCGAGCGTGATTAGATGTTCGCTGTCCTGTAACAAAAAAAACAAACAATGACGTGTCTTGAAAAAATTCCGCCTAGTAACATTCGGCTCTGTAAAAAGCTCTATCTTTACAGAAAGATTATTACGCTTCTCTCCCCGTGTAAAAATCCTTCCGAGAAGGCTCTTCGATGCTAGCGATTAATTTAATATTCCCGAAAGTTCGCCGGGCCACGAGTGACGGTTGTTCGACATGTCAACGCGGTCATCGTTGGCGTACTGAATAGCCAATGGGCTTTGCAACAATCGTCGGTTATGTTCCCGATGATTATAACGGCCATCGCATCGGTGTGATAATTGGCCGGTATGGCCGGCGAGTACGTGCTCACGGTTGCGGATGAGCCATGACGACCACGCGGTTGATATTCTCATGGGAACATCTCCGAGAGAGCAAAGTAGTATAAGCGTATATACGAGTTGCCCGCGAGGAGCTGCGCGCCGCGAAAAACAGTCCCCGAGATATTTTCCAGCGGACCCATCCTGTCGAGTCCTTCCCTCTCGCCCGGCGAACCTTTCTTACGCCATGTCGCCGGGAATCGCGAAAGCAATTTATTATACGCCGGAATGATTTTTACGGCGCGGCGAGCATCGCGCGCTTCGCAGGAAACGCCACAATTTTTACAGTTCTTATCGTGGAGTCGCCATTATTTGCCTGCGAGAGGAGAAGAGTGGGAAGGTCGCGTTTGCCGAGCGATTTCCGGCAGTAAATATTCATAGGCGTTGAGTGCGCTTAGTATTCTTCAACGAAACGTGTATTGAGAGGTCGCGCGATAAGTGTGTTTCGTTCTCTCATGACATTTCATAAATCGAGAGCCCCTCTCTAATATTCTCGTTTAAATCTCTATAAATATAATTCAATATCATTTGGAATATAATATAATTAAAATAAAATATATAATTTTTAGAAATATAATTCAATATAATTTGGAATATAATATAATTAAAATGTAATATATAATTTATAGAAATATAATTCAATATCCGATTTGTAAGAAAAAGTTACCGGAATCAAAAATAATAGCCATGTTTTTATAAATATCTGTCATTTCTTTTTTTAACGGAAAAATTTATTAATAATAATTCGACACAATACCGTGTCTCTCTCCTATTTACGTGCATTACTTTGAGCCGTGCATTGCACACAGACACTTCGGTCATTAAATAAAATTATCAACGCCGACAGAGAAACGGCGTGGATAACGAGAGATGCGTACACACGTCGGCGTCTAAACAATTTCACGCACAATCGGTATCACAGCGCTTTTATATTTAACTCGGCGTGTACTCTCCTATCGCGAGAGAGGTATCGTCCACGTCGTTCTACTCTCTGACCTTTATCCGCTTATCGGCACCTGTACGATAAGCGGCCAACCGTGAACCGGCGACTTGTCGATTTTCAAAAACCGAAGCGTAAACTGCTTTTCTATCGTGCCGTATATTTTCTATTAATAACAATATATTATGCGTAGGTATATACCTACAAAAGTATTGAATGTTTTTACCTGAATACTCCATGCATATATCATAGAATAAAGATAAAACATTAATTTTTACGAGAAACTAAACGAGATAACTAAATATCGTTGGAATTATTGGATCGGAGTCAATAAATTGTCTCATCTAATTAATAAAATTATCTGCATCATTAGAGGAGCGGATGTTGCTGTCAACTCACATATCGCATAAATCTCTTTGCGCGAAAATAGAGTATGATATTCTAGAATTATCGCTCTACTAAATACAACAAAATGATATATCGACGATCCATCTTTATTTCAGAATTAAAACGAGTATTCCAATTTCGAATCATATATATCTTTTATTATATGTATAATAATTCATATATCTTTTAATATATAATAATTAGAATCTCAGAATAAATCATTCTAATAATAACATAATTACACATGTTATTCACTTAATTTTTTATTTGTCATTAAAAAGTTTCCTATATATTTTCTTATCATATATTTTATTTAAATATATAATAATTAAAATCTTCGAGAGTAAATCATTATAATAATAACATAATTACATATATTATTCACTTAATTTTTTATTTCTTATTAAAAAAAAATGTCCTATATATTTCCAACATATATTTTTCTCTCAAGCACCTGTACCGCCGCGTATATCGTCGAGAGGGAGGGTGGGGGTACGGAGTGGTCAGGGATTCCTCGAGAAAATTCTGTTGGCCATGGTCGTGCTTGAGCGTGCGATGACGATGCCGCCGTTGCTGCTGCGCAAGCATTCGTCACGCGTGCACAAACAGACCGATAAGCAAGAGGCGGGATGAGCGTGTGTGTAAGAGTCGCAATACGAGATAGCGCGGCGGGAACTGCGTTGCAATACGGCTCAGCAAATATTTAACGATTAGCTGGTTTGCACTCTGCACATCCGCGGAAAAGAGCGCGGGACTGCGTTTACAGTTATATAACTATTATCCGGCTAACCATAGAATTATGAGCGAGAGCGAATGGGAGGAAGGATTAAACGCGAGAAAGAGAAAGAAAATATTCAATCATATCCTCAAAAAAAAAAAAAAAAAAATACACGTAAGGTGTTATATTAATTGTCCATAACGAATATAAAGATGTAAAAATAAAACAAGATGAGGGGGGAGGGGGGAGAGGAAGAATACGGGAAACCCGACGGTGTCTCCCGAGTGTCTCTTTATATTCTTCCGAGTAAATCTAAGTCCCGTTTCGGTCACGCTATTGTAAAATATATTTTAAAACGGAGAAAAAAACGTAGTAAGACTATAAAATTAAGATTATTTTCTTACCGCGCATAATCATTTGTATGATTAATATAATGATCCGTTTTCCTTAATTGTTTAAAACTATTTATAACGATATGACTGTGCGTAATTACGCTGTGTTTATAACATGAATTATTCTTTCGCCAACAGGTATTTATGACGGAGCTATCGTAACTTTGAGTGCAGCGAGTTGCATCATTCAGAGTTGCAACTAGATGTATTCGATTGTGAAATTGGCAAACGCGATCTGCATGTTTCGAGTCGATTTGAACGCTGCGATTTAATCCTCTAAAACTTGTTCCGATGCATGGCTAATCGAATGTAAAAAGAAAGAATAGTTGAAAGTCGTTCATGTTATTTTAGCAATTTGAATTTTAAAATATAATTTTTTTTAAAACAATTAATATATTGTAATTTACTGTAAGTTTTATAAATTTTTCGATTATAACTACTTATTGTTATTTTTTATTATAAATATCATAATTATAAAAAAATGATAAAATTACTTTATTAGCACTACAATAAAATTATTAAAATTCATTTTAATTCATTTTTCAATTATAATTTCTTTAAATTATATCTATATTCTTCTCTTTTTTACTCGATTATTTCTCTTTTTCAAATTAGATTGTATAATATATATATATATATATATTTATTTATTTATATTTAAATATAAATATATATTTTTTACGAAATTCGATATCGGCTACTGAAATTGATGAAGAATTATACGCGACAGCGAAGAATCAGGAAGAAGATAAATATACGATGAATGATATGAAGAATTCAAGACGGGGGGCAGGGAGAAAAAAGAGAGAGTCTGAAGTGACCTAGGTCAGGAACTTCTTGACGAGGACGATACCGCTCCACAACGAAAAAAATGCACAACGGGCAGTATAATGATAAGTGTGGAGAAAATAGTCAAGCGCGAAGAAATTCGTGATAACTTTACGAATCATGTTCCTTTGCACGTCGCGCATTTTTTCCGCGGAAGAGATTGCCAGCGCAGTTATTAGCATTTCCGTCTACGGCTTCGGAAACAAAACCAGTTTACACATAATTCCAGAAACATACTCTCGCGCACGATTAAAGAGGAATAAAAAGAAAGCTATACATACACGCACACATATATAAAGTATTTCTAAATAAGTGCGAAAAATTTTACGAGATGATTCTTTGTCGAAAATTAAGGGGGTCTTTCATATAAACATATACTCCTATATTCCTCTCTGAAGAGTTATGTATTTTATTTTTTTTTCTTGAAAACTTGATTTTACGAAAAAAATAAAAGAAATAAAAAAGTTTCTAAAGGAATCAAGCTTTCTAACGCATATTTTTACATGATCACATTCTGGTCCGTTAAAAGGTTCTAATAAAAAATTGAATAGGGGTTGTTAGTTTCATTCCCTTATAACGATACGGGAAGATTAAAAAAATATTAATAAGGATCCTTTCTACCAGTGGAAAATGACCACCAAATTTCATTTTTCTAACTTGTCCAAAATTTGAAAAAAAAAAAAATTTAATTTTCGCCTCCTCTTTGGAGGAGTGTAACTCCTCAGGGAGGAATATAGAAGTATACGTTTATATGAAAGACCCCCCTTAATTTTCGACAAAGAATCATCTAAAATTTTTCGCATTTATTTAGAAACACCCTGTACATATATATATACTCGAAAGATGCTAATGGCCCAATCAAGTATTGCCAATAAATTTGAGCCTGCATTTTTGTCCTTTCCCTCATTATCGTCATCGTTTTCGCGATTCTTCTCCTTCGTTCGAGGATATTTCGCGATCGACCTTCGAGTCTTGTTATAAGCATAGTGTGTACTATTTCGATGAATATTTTTAGAATTTTTGCAATTGTAAGCGCATTCTCTCTTACATTCGCTCGAACGCGTCGCGTTCGACCAAAGCCCGAACCGCATCGGCGGTCGTTGGCCCGAAATGACATCGTTAAGTTGCCGCTCGCGTGGCAGTGAAAGGATTGACTCCAGGGCGGCGTTAGACCGGTGTTAGAGATCGGAGGAGCGTACGATAGGTCAGGTTTTTCTTCCTTCGAAGGCGGCGGAGAGACACGCCGTGCTGCAAGCCAATGAGAAAAGACAAATGCGGAAAGACTTAAGAAAAGGCAGAAGTGGAGGGATGCGAGAGACTTGCGTGCAATAAACGCATTGAAAGTCGCACGGAAAGGCTTTCTCCCGAGTTTCTTCGATTTATTTATTACGCTCATTTTATTTAAATTTATAATGTAAATTACATTTTAATAAATATACGAGATTCGGAAAAGTGTAAATTTATATTTTATTATCTGCGAGATTCAACTATAAGTCTGGAATAAAGATAAAGGACAATATTGCAAAAATCTCTTTCTTATCGTCAAATAATATTTTTATTATAATAAATAAACTAAATTAATATAACATTTTTATTAAATAAACTGTTTTATTCCATCACTTTAAATAAATATTAATATAAATCATTTATATAAATTTTAGATAATATGAGAGGCGAGAGAGATTATAATTATGAGAGAGGCAGAAAGAGAGATCATTGACAGCGGTGGAAAGAAGGGGGGAAAAAGGATATAATAAGAATCATTGATTATACATTGAGAGAAAATATAGGCCACGCTCCTGGGGCGTCGGACTGCGCTATGATTACGATAATAATGCGAGAGCGTATAACGGTAAGCATCCGTGAAAGGCGAGCCGGAGAGACAACGGCCGACTACTGCTGTCGAGAAAAAGGAGAAGTGACCCATGAAAGAAAGGAAGAAGAAAAAAAAGAACAGAGAAGACGCTAGATTTCTCTCTCTCTCTCTCTCTCTCTCCCTCTCCTTCAATCTGTACGAAATGACTTCCGCGTAGGATCCTTGTCTTCGCGCTCTATCCTCGTCTTGTGCTATCCTATCGATCACGACACGATCGAACCCTAGTCATATCAAATATATATCATATCATATTATATTCTCTCCATAAAATTAATAATAAAAAAAAAAAAAATTTTTTTTGTGTTCCCTAAAATCTTTCACAAATTAGAGAACTTTTAATAATAATTTTTTACTTTTAATAATTTTTACTTTTAATAACAATTTTTACTTTTAATAATAATTTTTTTTATAACATATTCTTTTCGAAATGACGCCTTTTACCTTTTCACACGTGATAAAATTGAAACGTCGACGAATTATCGACGATGAGGTAACGCTTGCCAAAAAAATCTGACGCGACCGGACTTCATCTCTTCGATCTTTCGATAATCCGTGGAGGAGGAAACCTTGCGCGGACGTGTGAAATGCAGGTGGTCGCGCCTCTTTATTGGATTCGTTCTAATAGAATTTGCACCGCGTCCGCGCATCTACAACGATGCCCGCTCTTGAATTTTAATGCCCGAAATGGACGCGGCGCGGATAGCGATTCTTTTTTATTCGACTCCTCCTCTCCTTTTTTTTTTCGCACGAGAACTCCCTTGCCTTGGCCGAATTAAAATTCTGCCGCTTCGCTAGTGCAGATAATTAAATATTTGTTGTACGCGCGCACACGTGGTTATGGCCTCGAGTACGAAATTTCGCACTATGCTGTGGTCACACACTTGATGTACGAGTTGAGAAGATCGATGAAAAATCTCGAGACGTCCAGTTGTTTAATACAGATTTTTTTTATATAATTATTTTTTATTTAATATTGAATTGGAAAAAAATGTATAAAAAATAATTCTGAAAATATAATACAGATTTTACAATATATATTAACCCTTATTTATATATTGGTTTTCTTTTACCAGTTTAAAAACTTACTAAAAATAATGATAGAACACACTTGACGTACGAGTCGGAAAAATCGAGAAAGATCTCGAGACTTTTTCGAGAATTGTTATTTTTAAATATACAGACTTTTGCCTATAAAGCCATTTTGTGTTTAAAATTTAATTTTAGAAATATATAAAATAATTTTAAAAATATAGAATAGATTTTTTTTGATTAGTTTAAAAAATTGCCAAAAATAATGATAAATTATGATGTAGTTCTTTATAATGTATAATTCTATATGAATAAACGCTTCCATATTCTCTCTCTTTGTTTGATTAATAAATAGAGTATTCTTTTATCTGAAATAATATTTTGATGTTAAATTGACATAATAATGACAGTTAAATTTTTACTGCATTTAATTCCTAGATATCTCCGGGCTATAAGAAGAAATAGTAAAGGCTCTTTGAATCGAAAACGCAGACTCCGATAACATCCCGTTTACCCCACGCCGTGCCCAGGGGCGTTATAGCGATTAAAAACGGCGACGTGCGCGAAATCGAGGTCGCCGCCGAATGATTCTTTTTTTTTTTCTTTTTCTTCTTTTATGTCTCGTGTCCGAGACGTGCACGAGAGGAGACGGTGAAACGTGATGTAATTCACAAATCCTACCGTATCTCTTTCGATCATACTGACATTCATTTCGTAGCAAATTAAGAAGCCGCGTAAAAAACACATAAAAGGAAAAAGAGAACGTAATCGCATAACATGTTATTGAATTATTAATATTTTTCGATAACCCATAGCGAACAAAATTAACTGATTGTGAGCAGAAGATGAATAGAAAATAAATGAAATTAATAACAGATCAATTTATTCAATCTTAATTAAAATTAATAATCGCTTAATAAGTTAAAAATTTTCATAGAGTTTTCGAAAAAAATTACCTCTGGGTTTAAGAAATTTTTTGAGGGACTGTATAGAAAGAAAGATGAATGACTTTTCAGAGTTCGTTAAACGCGAAACAAGTTTTATTACACGGATAATATCTTCACCTCGAGTCATTTTATTCATGCTGTTCGTTTATCACGTTGATTATAAGTGTTGCAGAGAATTAAAAAAAAAAAAAAAATAAGTAGGACGGAACAAAAATATATATTTCACCCGCCTCTTATCTCGGTCCGTTTTTACCGCATCGACCAACGATAACGAGAATGTCACAATTCTTCAAAGAATAAAATGAGAGAAAAAGGAAGATAAATAGATAGATAAAAGAGTGGAGGAGCTAAATCTGAAAACACGCGATGAATTGCATTTGCGAAATGATTAATCGAGATGGAGGGAA
>NW_021853381.1:1026684-1029869 GCF_003651465.1 Formica exsecta
AAAGAGAGAAAGTTCGGGTTAAGGGAGCGAGCGGGACGGACACGAGTCATGAGTCCTGATTGTGAAAACCGGTAGCTAAAACGATTCCTCGCCTTCTCGCGCTTGAGGATCCCCAAACGACGGGAGTGAAACTTGGTGTACGCGGCTGGCGAGCAAGTCGGTCAGATTAGACAGCGAACGACAGTGATTCTCAAAGCAAGCGTAAGAATAAACAGCGACGATCACTCAACATTATTTGACATTAATTTCTTTTTTTTTTTTCATTATCGCTAGAAAATGTAAATATCAATTTCTATACCTCTTCTCTCGCACATTTAAATTCATGTGAAATTTTTTTTTTTTTTTATATAGGCTAAAATTATATTATCTGTCTCAAAAAAATTTGACAAGACTGATTTAAAGAATGTTACTGATTTTATGTAATATGCGGAATAAATTGGCGGAATGCGCGGGATTAAATCGCCGAATCGAATCGTGCGATTTCTCAGGGAATCCCGAGTCGCGTTGCTCGCATTGCAACGACAGTGCATCGGCATCGTTGTTTGTCTCACGAGAGATGCATTGATCATCCAAGAGCTAAGTTTGGATTTATGCGAGTTAATACACTTTGGCGCGGCTTCAAGCGACTTTCAGCAACGGCGAGGTGAATCGCGACAGTTTCCTGAAGTACGTTAATAAACGTCCTAGTCCTTAATCACATCAGCAAATGAAGGCCGCATTCTAACTTGCATTCATCTCGTTTGGAGATACTCCAATTTATAACTTCCAGAATTCTGTCATTTTGCAACTAACAATTCTCAACAAATTTATTATATATATATATATATATATAAATTTTTTTCGAGGATATTGATTAAAATATAAAATAAGATAAAAAAAATTAAATGATTTGAAAGATTGTCATAATCTGAAAAATTTGCTAAAGTTTTCGAAATGCATTCCTTTTCAGACAATATAATTGGTTAAATGAATTCGAGAGATAAATGTAAGTTTATTGGCAGTTTGAAGGCGACCGATCCGATTGAGCCGATAACGACGATGCAAATTATGTTGCGCGAAAGAGAGTTGGCAGTCATTGGTGATTACTCGCTTCGTAGAATCGATGATGGAAACCACGGTGATTAATCAGAGAGCTTGGGAAAAAAAAAAGACAAGAAAGAATAAAAAGAGAGAAAGATAAAGCAGAACGAAAAGATTCGGGGAGAAAAGGGGAACGTATAATAAACCATCCCCCGAAGGAACGACGCAACCATGTCCGACTAAAGACCCGTCGAAACAAGTCCGATGATGGACTGGAAAACGAGAAAAAAAGGCGAACACTCCGATGCTGTGTTCCTGCATCCTTTCAGAACAGTAAAAAAAATTACGATCGTCTCTACCGCTTTATCCAATCACGGAATTAGTTCTCTCCGACTCTCTCTACAATTCCCCATAGAATATATGGCATATTATATATCGAATATTTTATTCTATTTATTTATTAACGCTATATTAATAAAAGAAATAAATTCTTTGATATGCAACACGTCACCTACATCTAAATAAAAAATATGTGCAATAAAATGTATAAAAAAGTAAATAATATTTTTTCAATGATACAAAGTATTTAAATATTTTAAAATATCAAAACATGTAATAAAATAATAAAGTAAGTTAAATATAAAAAATTGGAGATCAATCATATTTCTTTTTAAATCATATTAAACAAATGTTAATCTATTTATATAATTTTTCAGCATAAATACGCGTGTTATATCAATATATTAAACTAGAAAGTATATTAATTAACTATTAAACGGATATATTTCAAAATGCTAATACATTTTTTCTCATTTCTTTTTACGAAACCCATAAATCTCTCACGACTATATAAGGTATAGCCCAGGACTTTTCTGGGATATCGACCCTCCGTTCGGGAAACGAAGGAAAGAGCCCGTGCGTTAAAAGCGAATTGCCCGGAAGATGCGAGAGAGGCCGTACACAGAAAGGAGAATAGAACCGTTTCGGGAAAGAATACCGGTGTGTACGCGGCGATAAATTTCCGGAAAATTTATCGCCCGACCGAGTATAATTCAGCCGCCGACCTATCGTGATGCGAGTGCGAGCGAACCTCGTTCTCGCGAGGTTCCGCTACCGACCGTGAAAAATGGTTGAACGATCCCAGCGACCGCGAGAGATGGGCAGAAGCTAACGCGATCAATGTGTGTGTGTGTGTGTGTGTGTGTGTATGTATGTGCTCTCGCGGCTCTCGATGCTGGGTGCGATAGAGGTGGATGATGTCCCTTCTACCTTCGCGGAAGGAGCGAGGGGGAGGGTGTACGTGATCGCACGTACCTACGTAAGGCAAACCGGGTTGTTCCTCCCGTAACTTAAGGAGCTACGACCTCGTTTCTGTCACACGCGACTTCGTATATCACGCCACGCGGCGAAGAAAAGGGGGAAGGGGGGGGTCGGCGAGAAAGGAAAGTGGCAAGGAAAAGGAGGAGGCGGTGGATAAGATACGCGAGAGGTTCGCGATAGAGAGCGAACGAGGAGTGGAATAAAGGAGTTTATGACGTCCCCCCCCCCCCCCCCTCCCCACCCCTAAGCTGATGCGATTGCGAGAGAGTCAAAGAGAGGGAGAAAGAGATGAAAATGGTTCGTGACATCGTCACCGTTGTCATTGTACGGTCTCTTTGGGCTATTCTCGCGGGATAGGTCGGTACCGATATCCGCGGCTACTAACTGTGACGTGATGACGTTCTCGCGGACTGTCGGGATACCGTTATCGCGAGTCACCTGAGAAACGCGATACTTTTATGCGCTATAAACCGACGAGGAGATAGAGAGAGAGAGAGAGAGAGAGAGAGAGAGAGAGAGAGAGAGAGACGTATCTGTGCTACAAATTCATAGAACTGCCCGCTTGGTGATATGGAGAAACGCGACATCATCGGATGCATGTCGCTGGATGACCGTAATATTGTTACGTTATCACCGAGATATGCGTTGAAACATTTTGTCCCTATTAACTGTATTATTTATATATTTATTTAATTTAATTAATATAAATGGCAAAAATCTCTTTGGTATAATAAATGGATTGCATGATTAGTGCTGTAGCAAGAATAACAATTGAAAAAGAATATGAAAAAAAGAAAATAAGAGTTATTAAAAACAGGACATAAAAATAATAAAAAGAAAATATA
>NW_021853381.1:1030240-1039844 GCF_003651465.1 Formica exsecta
ATATATATGACGTCATTTATACACACAAAATTGATTAAATATTTTAAAAAATTTTCATTTTAAAGAAGGCCTTGTATTCAAGTTTCGATTTTAAATATTGTTGGCGAAGAAAAAATAAATTCTGCAAATTCCCCGTAGAAATTCGGAATATTTGTAACTTTTTCGAACATATAGAGAACACTCTGCGTTCGTTGCGGCTCGTGCTTGGCAACAAGGGCGCGTATGCGTGTGCAGTACATAACCGACGATAACGAACCTGTGACGTGAGCATAATAAGGTGCCTCTTCACGTAGAGGCTCGAGACGCGACGCTATTTGTACGACGCAAAACACGCCGCGTAAGCGGATTGCGTTCCATAATGCGTTCGCTGGCAAGAATCGACGGAAAGCGGTCACGATTAAGCGGCGCAAAAACCGGACAATACGCACAATGCGTGCCGCGTGGGTCGGTATATACATATATTACGAAAAGAAAAGAACAAATGCCCGAGATAAAGTACACGGCGCCGCTGAAAGTAGCGAGTAATCCGATCGTTTTGCTTGCCATCGGCGGTTAATAGGCTTGACCAATCCACGGGTAACGAATAAATCCACGCTTTAAGTAAAGCAGTTGCCCCTGAATTGCATAGTAACCTCCTGGGTTAATTATACGACTGGTTTATGAAATAATCAAGGCGGAGTTCTTTGTTAATCCTTCGTACTAATTGTTCCCTATCCACATTATTTTTTCATCTCTTAAAACTGCTATAAGTCTTTTAGCCCATTACCAACTAATTGGAAGCTTCTTTTATAAAGTGTCTACTCAAATCTTAGAAAAAAATCCCCTGAGAATTCTCTGATCTTTCAGGTATTTTTGTTCAAAATTTCAGATAAAGAGAATATTTTAAAGATTTTTTGGTGCGATTTTTTGAAATAAATTTTTTTATTGTATGCGTTTTCTAATATTTTTCTCTCATACAAAAGAAAAACACAGAGCCTCTTTCAAGTGCTAGATTTGTATAAATTACTACAAAAAAAAAAAAAACTGAATAACTTCGTAAGATAAATATTTTGCACTTGCATAACATTTTCATTTTTTATCACAAAAAACTACAATAAAGAATATGTATCATATATTCAATATTTTGTTAAAATATTAAATATATAAACAGAGATAGATATATATTTATAATATATTTTAAACACATAATTTACATAACAATATAAGAGCAAATTATCAAAGAGAGATTTTTTTTTTAAATTCCCTAATATTCCAGGGAGTAGACACCCTGTTTTACTACAATAAAAATTAAGACAAGAAAGATTTTTCCGATATTATAAAAATATAAAATATTTATATTTAAATCCTTAAATCTTCAGGTTCTCGAATATAATAATATAATATAATAGTTTTATCCTCAATTAAATCTTTCCATCTCTTTTCGTGACATTTAACTCTCGCATCCTTCCAATATAATTCCTATATTCCTTGAAAAACCTTAGATCTAATAAAAAGACCGTGGCTTCTACGTCGACCCAACGAGAACACGAAACATCGAGACCTGGACGGGGATCAATTCGATCATTCCATCTTCGTGAATAATGCCTACGTCGCGCTACTTTCCCGGCGAAAATCCGTGACGAAGGTGCAACGGTGTACCCATCCTTCGGCGGAAAAAGCGATTCCGTCCCCCGTGTCCCCGCTCGGGACGAATTGCCTCGATAATTGCGGTCGACGTGCCCCATGTCCTTCTACTCGCGCGGGACCTCGACGTCGATCCCGCGTGCGAGATGGAAACGGGAGAATTGCATCGCGCATGCACTTTCAGCCGTTGTTGCCCCCTCCCACAAGGTGCATGCACTCGGCGGCGATGCGGAGATACTCGAGTCAAGCCGAAGAGCATCAGAAGCATACAAGAGCTCGTATCGAGTGCATCAGAAGCGGGAGATACGCGAGACGCGGGCGCGATTAAGAACGGCCCTTTCCGTAGTGATAACAGGATTTTCTACGATAACGGTGTCATCGAAGAAACTCGTTGATCTATCTAAGACGATATAGTTTCGCCTCGTCGAACTTGTGACATTTTAATCATCGTTTATCATGTTCGAATTGTACGATAAAATCTCTTATCAATTGTGCGTCATTAAAAGATAATGCGCGTATTAAAGTGCCGAAGGAAGATGGCCGAGAGTTAGTTATATATATCCAGGATGTTCCTTTAATATAATTCTAATCACACTCGAAGTTGCGATCCTGCTAAGGATCATGTTTCCCATAATTAAGGATCCCTATTTTCGGTGCAAACTATAAATCGAAAATATTTATCTAAATTGCATATCCCTCTCTCTCTCTCT
Organism: Formica exsecta; assembly: GCF_003651465.1. Taxonomy (NCBI): domain Eukaryota; kingdom Metazoa; phylum Arthropoda; class Insecta; order Hymenoptera; family Formicidae; genus Formica; species Formica exsecta. The sequence goes on from NW_021853381.1 coordinate 1,032,574, forward strand.
CTTTCTCTCAACATTAATATAATTAATATAATGTGAAGTAGTAACAGTCCGTGGATTTGCAAGTGAGCTCGCAGTAATTTGTCGATGACAACTCTGTTCTTCTTCGTCATTGCTTTCGATTAGATTTGGAAATGATACAGAATGAGCACAAATTCACGCCCACATTTTACTCTTCAAACAATTTGAAGTTTGTTTTTTTTTTTTCTTGTTAATTCACCGCAATATCGGTGCTCTGTGTGTACATGTGTGCGTACGTGTTTATGTGTAATTGGGATGATTGAATTAATTACGTTTAAATTGCATCTGGTTGATAATAAGTTTTGATTATTTAATTACTTATGTGAATATTAATTTTAATAAATATAAGAGTTATAATATTCCCTATTGCTTAATGAAATAATTTTACAAACAATATTTAATATACAAATTTGATTTTTTAAATTATCACTTTCAACGAAATACCACAGAATAAAAAAAATTAAAATACTTTATGCCCGACTTTTCAATTTACGTATATCGTTATCTATCGCACGGCAAACAAAGGATTGCAAAAGAACAGAATCGTCTCGTTTCTAACTTAAAACTCCACTCGTGTCCTCTCAAACGATCGATATGCACACCTCGTCTATCATAAATGATCGCCCGTTCGAGAAAGTGGCGAAAAAAATGGGGAAACGAATCGAGCGCGTTTTCTGCCGATATCTCGGCTTCTAAAAAAAAATCTCGAGGGTTTTAGACCCAGAAAGAGACGCCAAGAAAGGTTTCTCGGCCTCGCCTGACTTTAAAAACGCTATTTCGGCCGCGCTCCTAAAAGTCTGCGTCGCGCGACTGGTTCGTAAAATTCCCACCCCCTTCCGTCCTCGTCTCGTTCGCCCGTGTTTGTTTCGTTTGTTCGTCGAGTGCACACACGCCTGCGAACGTACGGAATTAAATCAGCGGCGGTCTGTAATCGTGATAGCCGACCGGCTCGAGGGAACTTTACGATCGACCGAAAAAAAAGAAACGGCGGCGCACGGCCAGTAAAAGGGCAACATTGAAAGCCGACTGAAAAAGCGAATAAAGATTTAAAAGAGGGAGTCGCGTGATATACTGCTCGAAAGAAATACCGAGTTATGGCATGAGCGATCGAACAATCGGAGAAAAAATATCCGGGAATTCGGAAACTTAAAAAGCGCATTAAAATAAAATGGAGTAAGAATGGAGGAGGAATAACTTCAAATAGTACGAGTGAAAAATTTTACGAGCGACTTTAATACCCCGCTCTATTGAAACGCAACTGCGATAAACGCTCGATACGCGTCGCGGGGGTTTGAATCGAGAAAGATTGTCCCCTCCCGATCGAAAGCAATTTCCGCCAAGAGGTTGCAGGACGACCGGAAAAATTCACGCGTGATATAAGAACGCGATGTTCCTTTCCTCCGCGAGAGGCACCAATTGTAATGTCAATTGGTAAAGGCGATCGGAAGTCGCGATCAGACGCAAGTAGACGTAGTTGGCTTTTGAACCTTGCGTCGAGAATCCAATATATATTTCCCAGAAGCGTGTGGCGTAACGCAAAGTGTCATACAAATTGTTCCGTAACTATTCCAAACCGCAACTCGTTTAATTGAAACGAGGAAAATTATAGATTTAGTCGGGGCGCACGGCTCGTTTAAATGTTAGATATTATATCCCCGCTCGGGGAACTCTCAACCCTCTCTCACGCGTTCCATTATGAAAATCTCTTCTGTGAACGCATACCGTGCGAGGGATCACGCGTCAGAGGGATCGCTATCGGTCACGCGAATGCAGTTTATAGCTGGTCCATTACGCGCTTCTTCACCGCTGGCACGCTGACCGTGCTAGAAATAGAGCCTCGGCCCCTGTGTGCGCCCCCCTCCCAACCCTTCACCCCTCTGGGCATGCCAAATCACGAGGGAGACGAGAGCCGATGGCATCGGCCGGCCTGTCTCGCGGATTTCTTCGTATATCGGCTCTTCTTTACTTCCTTGACCCGTCTTTCTTTGCCACTGATGAAAACTTCGTTAAAACGTCTTCTCTTGGAGAAGGGGGATGAGAGGAGGAAGGGCGGGTGTGGAACGTACGGAAACGAGAACGTTCGATCGAGGGGTTATATAAAGCTTCTCTCTCTCTCTCTCTTTTTTTTTTCTTGGCCAGCCAGAGCCACCCTCGCGATCCGATATATAACTCTGCTTCTCTCTCTCTCTACTAGAGGAGCTTTCATTTATTTATCGGCCAGACGCATTTCCGTCGATGGGTGATTAATGGGCGCGCGCGGATCCTTTAATAAAGTTTCTCCGAGAGCCGTAAGTCGCTTTACTGAAAAGTTCCGGTCGTGCTATGCTATTTATAGTCGCTGCTCTCGCGCTTCCACGCGCAAACCGCGGATATCGATAGGATTATATAATGCTGGCGATTAATATCTGGAATCTAAACGGGTTTAAACCGACTGAAACGTGATGGATGATATCTCGGACTCCCGATATCTAAATTCGAGGACGAAAATCTACGAGAAATATATATATATATATATATACGTATATATATTTCGAACATTCAATATTTGACATTGTCGACATTCCACGAAAAAACGTTGTTAGGCACAATTTAATGCGCGATAGTAACGTGATTCAAATTTAGATTTAATGTTTTCTTTGAGGTTTAATCTTCTTTTGTCGAAGAAACTCTGAAAGACCACGCAAAATGTACACTATAAAAAAATTGATTGAGACTTCAGACAAAGCGTCTACAGCTTTTTTGCAAATACACTGTCTGAATTTTCAGACACACTTCAATTTTCAGACATACTCTTCTGAACTTTCAAAAGAACAACTCTAATGACAAAGACAATGAAATTTTTTTCAGACACCCAGAAAATTTAGACAAAAATGTGTGTGAATTTTTCAAAAATTTTACAAAAATATATATATTATTCACGTAAACATCTCATCAAGAAACCCCCATGTCAATCCCTATGCAAAGCCGATTCGTAGAGATAATTCGCCCAATCGAAGAGCTCCGCCGAGCGTTTTCTTCCCGATGACACCCTTCAACGTGCGCGCCTGGAAAATCGCCAGAAGCCACGATACAAGGGTATCGAACGATGCACGTAAATCGGAAAACCCGGCGTCGACTTTTTCGGGGAGGAAAAGTACGGAACACAAAAAAAAAAGAAGAAAGAAGGGAGAAATGCAGAAACGAAGTGCCGTACGATATGTATCCTGCCGTGTCGCCGGAAGCTGAAATCGAATTCAAGGCCTCGCGAGAGACGATCGATCATCATCCGCCTCTGCGCCCGCGCTCTCTCGCATTTCAATTCGTCCTTTTCATCCCGGCATGATGCGCGTTCGCCCATCAGAGACAGCCTCTGGCCTTTGCCTCTTCTCTCTTTATCTCGTCTCGTGTCTTTTTTCTCCGTCCCACGGAACGAAAGCGTGTAATGATCGCGAACGCAAATCACGTCGGCGTTTGCTCGCGTGCTAAGGAAATGCCCGCCGGTGTAACAGAAGGAGTAAGAAGCGAATAACACATTATTCGAGATAGAAGAGAAAGAGGGAGAGAAGAAGGGAAGAAAAAAAGAGACGCGAAGAGGAAGAGAGCTCTCGTGATTACCAATCTCTTCCGAGAAATCGTAGAAATTCGATGAAAAAGTTTTGCAATTAAGGCACACCGACGAAAAGGAGAAAGATGAGACGAGAAAGCGAGAAAAAGAAGAGCCCCCCCCCCTCTCCCCCTTATGCATCAGATCCGAAGACAGGACCCAAATACACACACAACCTAGGTATATATATATATATATAATATAATATCGCTAGAGCGGTAAACCGGTTCTTGACCTACCTGACATTTTCTTTTGTCTAGTTGACTTACGGGCCCATTTCAATACGGCCAATTAAATTCGGTGGCTGCCGCACAAGCGGCTTATACTTATATTTCCTCCCCGTATATCATCAAGCTTATAAAGCAGTACAATAAAGTCACACAAATAACCGAGGGACTATTAGCTCTGATCAGGTATTAAACGTATTAAAATTTTTTGACGAACAATATAGGTACTTTAGTCATTTAATAATAATATAAAAATGGATTAAAAAGAAACAAAACTTTTTTGTCAATTATCTCTAATTTTACCCATCTCCCATATAATTCCCGAAAAGCCGCTTAGTTTTTGTTTTCTATAATTCAAAAACCATCGTTGCCTTGACAGTTTTTATTAATGAAAAATCCACCCCAAACTGTCAAGGGAATGATTAAAACTTAATACGAAGGGGAATGTCCCCCCCCCCCCACGCATAACGTTACACGCAATTTCCAATATAAAATGACAACCTGACAATATGCAGAGTACATAGTTGATACCGAGAGATCCTGAAACTGCGACGTTGCGTCTCGAGAGAGAAAAAGAAAGAGAGAGAAAGAGAGAGAGAGAAAGCGAGATGGAATTTATCTCGTCGATTTTTGCCACGCAAGTCAGCCGACTTTGAGAGGCATAGCGGGGATACACAATGCACAATGCGAACACCGTGTATGTCTTTTTGGTGAAACGGAACGGAACGGGGGAGAGAGGGGGGAGGGAAGAGCAAAAGCGGCGGAAGCAGAGAAGCTGCAATCGCGACGGCGAATAACGGGCGGGAGCGGCCAAAAGAATAATCGATGCTTCCGTGCTTATGGCATCGCCCGCCGTATATTACGAACGATTCTCGCGTTGTGATGCAAATGCCGGGCTGGAGTCGACGCCGCGCGAGAAAGCTTTAAGAATCTATGAGCCGTGAATAGAGCATGCCCGATACGATAGAGGCTTTCCCGACGATGACAGGAAGATAGAGGGTGAAAAAAAAAAAAAAAAAAAAAAAGAGGAGAGTGACACGCTTTTCCCGGGATTTTATCTGTACTCTCTTTCAATGTTCTACGTTTCGAACTTTCGCACCTGTTCTTCGCGTGAGATAGGTAATCGAGAACATGCCATAATTTCGGCAATTCTTTTTTTTTTTTTTTTTTAATTTTTGATGCTCGAAAATATTCCGCTAATACGAATTTAATTAGCCTGGAGCGAAACCTTGTGAGCTTTACTGAAACTAGTATTTTCTCACGACTCGTATTTTCATTCATTTAATATGTCCGGATGTTTGATTTCCGCAATCATATCCATAATCTGTAATTAAATATCAAAGATAATATCTTATATCATTCGATATACAAGGCGGCGCGAAATCTCTGATATGCTGCCGTCTTTAGGCGATCGCCAGCAATTTTCGTCAGATCGTGATTACGTGACGTAACGACCTTACGCGAACGTCCATGGCCGACTTTCGACATCGGACCTCTCTTTTCAGCGTGGTTGATTACACACGTATGCATAAACTCACCGCGCAATATTCGATTTTGTGTGTGTATGTAGGGAAGGGAGGGGGAAAGGATGATACTAAACGAAATTCCGCGAAGAGCGCTAAAGCGGTTGCGACGGGACTTCCGTGCCAAGTCAAGACAAATGACTCCCTCGCGTTTTGACAGTTCGATTTATTATTATTTTCAAATTTCTCATTTTTAGATATTTTTATGTAATTATAAAATATATTATGTGTTTTTATCTCATAAATAAATTAAGTAATGCGAATCGACTACGAGAAATCTCAGACGTGTCTGTGAGACTTTGCGACTGTTGAAGATAAGATGGGAAACTATCAAGAAAATATATATATACAGGGTGGTCCTCGTAACGGTCGCCACGATTTTTAAGGCACTTACAATAATCTGACATAAAAAAGTCATAAACAGAAACTTGCTGATTAAATGAGAAAGATTTATCATCTGTGAAAGTGTTAACCTCGTGGGCGTTTGTGCTCATTTCTCGACAATCGTAACACATCGTTAGACACGGTAGCTCCTTAAGCAGGCATTAGCTTGTGGAAAAGGTTGCCTTGATAACTCACGATGACTTCGAGACAAACTTACGATACTCGTGGCGCGCGGAATGAAATTTTGCCCACTCCATCGAGCGTGCCGATGACGACAGCGAGGACGTATCGAAGAGCTAACGCAATAAACGATGCATTAAATAGAAGCGAACCAGCAATGGCTGGTAATAAGAGCAACGATCCCAGGAATAGCGGGAGACACGAAGTTCGCGAAGGCGATGGCATCATATTCGAATACATATTCGCTGATTAATTTTTGTTTAAAAAAAGCATATTTTATATATAAAAACAAGATATCCAAAAATTTAATTTAAAAATAAAAAAATTACGAAAAATCTTATATCTGTTATAAAATTTATATCAAATCTATTGTATATCAAATTAATGATTAAATACCGCAAGAATTTCACTAATGATTTCCTCTCTATGTTGATACATATTGTTAAAGCCGCAATATTAAAAACCTTTAATTATAGTGATTCTCGATATGTCAAGTTTCGATAATTATAATCGAAATTTTCAAAGTACCTATTAACATTATGTACAAAATGGAAGGCTATATTCAAAAGCGAATTCGCTAGAAGTTAATAGAAATTTCGATCTGAACATATCATCTCTGTGGAATTAATTAAGCTCCATGATATGTTTTACATCCCGATCGTTCGATCGGGAAGCGTCATTGATCAAAAAGAAAATTCATCGAGAGAAGAATTCGCTATGTATTGTCAAACATGGAGAAATTTCTTCGGCATATCGCGCGTTCCAATTAAAATCGCCGAATCGACGTATGAAACTTCAAAAATCCAGTTGGCCGAACGCCTATCAATTAACCTCCGCAGTCAATGTGCCAATAAAGGCGACTGGTGGCAACGATGTGCTGGTCTCTCCCTGGCCGCGGCTACCGCACAATTTCCGGGTTTCAACGCGCATTTGCCCGCGAGTGAAAATACATGCGCGCGAGCAATCTAATATTATTACACGTACACGTGAAAGTATCAGACTTCCGCAGAGTAATATTTGCTCAGAACCTCGCGTCAGCGAAAAAAAAAAAAAAAACCCAAAAAAAAAAATACGAGCAAATAAAATATTTTCCTATCCTTTAATTATTAAATTGAATTACACGCTTTGCACATATCATTCGAAATTTATTACAATGCAATTTTGAAAACCGTCTCGCAATATGTTGAAGCGTCGGGACGAATGTAACCATGTAGCTGTGAAAATTTTAAATTGTATCGCGTGCGGTTTTATGTATTTTACAAATGGAAATTATTGCGAGGTTTTTACGAATATTTTTAACAAGAAATATTAGAGTAAATAAATAAATAAACATATATATTGTATATATATATATAT
>NW_021853381.1:1040579-1061789 GCF_003651465.1 Formica exsecta
ACGATCGTTGCCGACACTTCGCGGAAGGAAGGAATCGTGGAATCGCCAGGACGTAACACCCCCGGCCTTAGACAAATGTTGGGGAAAAACCCAACATTTGCAGAAAAAAGGAAATGGATTCCTTCCTTTCGCGGATAACTAAAGTATTGTAAATTGCATATAGTTTTGTGCATGCTAATTTGCTTATTAAGAAGGAGGAAAGAGAAGGCGATCATCAAAACCCCTTTTTTTTTTCGTCCTTCTTATATTGTATATATATATATATTTTTTTTTTTTATATATACACACTATATATATGTATATATGGGAAAAGTTTCGAAGGTAACGAGAATGGTGAAAGAGATTCACGTTGTAGCGAAAATAGCAGTGCAGAGACACGGCGATCCGCAAATAAATTCGATTTAATTTGAATTCAATTCCATCGAGGGCCGGTTCGAACGTCTCGTTCGCGCCGAATTATCGCAGTGTTCCTCATTTCTCTCTTTTTACACGCCCATACAGAAACGGAGAATTTAAACCTCCCCTCGTTTTTTTCCCCACATGTTCCATTAGACGTTCCCCTTCTAAGGTAAAAATCGCGTAGAGATAATAAATAAATTTCACAAGAAATATTTTTGTTTTTGACATCAAGTGCGAGGGCATCGCTCGCTCGCTATTTTTATTTTTATTATTCTCTAGTTTCATTTATTTTTATCGTAACAATATGGGAAAAGACCTATAACACAATTACGTAACCGATCAGATTTATTGATCCTGAATCCGAAAGCAAGTTTACATAAGCGAATACGACACATGACTAAACTCTTGCAAAACTTTGCGATATTTCGCACGTACGCGTATATATCGAGTACTCGTGATACGTGCGGTATCGTAAAATTACGAGACCTTATTCTCTTCTCGACTATATAAAAAGATTTCCAGAGAAACAGGCGCAAATGCAACGGAGCCGAACGATAACCGGCAGACAGAACGTAACTTCACTCGGACGAATATTCTCACGTCGCCCACTCGATGCATATACTACGTAATAAGACGGACGATCGCGCTCGCGTGATCGCGAAACGTGACGAGGAAAATGCGGACGCACGTGCGTCCACCTCGTTACCCAAGTAACAGCCCCGGTCGCTTGATCGCTATCGAGCGTCTCTCATCGACTGCCCTTCTCGACTTCCGAGGTGGTAACCCCGGATAAAACTGATCGCGGTAAATATGTGCCTCGCAAACCGCGCCTCCTCGCGTGCGCGTAATAGAATGGTCCCTTAAATCCTTTAATCCGAGGGTGCGAGCAAAACTCTACTGCCGGTGAATAAGATATATTAACGCGAGCATCGAATCTCAATCACGTTAATTCCTCGTTTCGCGCCGTTCAATTTTCACCTCATCTATAGAAATCATGCGTAATGGAATTTATCAACAGTGTCTTTTTCTGCGTTCTCTCACGCAGAGTAAGATAGAGCTCGCGATAAGCCGATATTTGTAAAGTCGCGCGTCGCGTTAAGAGGGTTACGCAAATCGCATTAGAATGCATCGGAAAGCTATATTCGAGGTGCGAGAAGAACTACTTACACTTTCGAATCACTGGCCTATATATATATATATATTGTAATTCTACGTGCATGGCTCTACGATAGAGCGACAGCTGACAACTGTCATCGTCGATTGACGACGGGATCATGTGTGTCCGCGACTCTACGGGAGCTAATTCTCTCTAAATGAGTTAAATAAGGCTATTAAAATTTAGGATGAGGAACTTGCGTTGATCCATCATGCGATGCTACGTGGCATAAAATTCTTTATGTCATTTTAGATTTCCCCCTTAAGATAATGTTAGACGTGTAAGAGACAAGCTTCCGTATTCTCGCTGCTAGTCTAATGTTAAATTGATCCTCTGGTTCTTATTTCGTATTGAACGACTTTAAGGATGTATGTCATATGTCAAAACATTGAAAAGCATGAAAATTTCATATACTGTTTTACTATTTCTTCTGAATATCTGTGTAAAACCTGATCACAATTCTTTTAACGGTTTGGAAATTATTTATAAAGTTTAAAATTAATATTGATTCTTATGGAAAATCGTGTATTATAGCACTTATTGAAAAATTTGACAAGGAAAAAACATTGCCAACGAAATAAAAATTTTCACATATATTAAGAAAACTCTAATAAATATTTGTGCAAAACTTGATTTAGATCCAATTACTCGTTTAAAAGTTATTTACTAAAAATTGTAGAAATATATTATCTCTCTCTCTCTTTCTTTCTGAAAATTACTCGTTTTTTTTTCTTTCTTGCAATTGATTTCAGGAGATATTCACGATCAAAAGTTTTTGTCATAAATTAGAAAAAATATTAATTAAAACTATTTTCTTTTACAAAGACGTTAAAAATCATATTATTTTGTGATACTTTAATTCTTTTTATAATCCGGATTTATTTATTTAATTTTTCAAACAGTATAAACGTAAGAAATGTTTTTTTTTTAATTTTGACAGTTTTTTGCTGCTATTGTACAGCCAAGAAAACGTCCTTAAATGAGCGTCATATTACACAAGTCGGACTTCTATACGAACGGTGACATTCGACATCGAAGATTATATCAAAAGTACAAGACTGATAGATGAAAAAGAAATCCTGCGAGATAATTCTAGACAAGTAATCGATAATTACACACTATACACGGTACAATTAGACAAACGATTGCTTATATGTAGTTAATGACAGATTATACAACGTTATACACAATATATCATGCAAAAAGAAAAAAGTATCGAGTCGTATGATGGCTTAATAAGCCGAACGAATAAAAACCAACTTCGCGAGGCCAATTTCGATTGCAATTTCGATGCAAATTACAGACTGGAAATGTAAAATGCCACGCAAGTGGCCGGCGGCAGTTTTCACGCTTTCAAATTTTTCACGCTTTTCTTCATAATATGCGATCGCATTTTATCCGTTATTCATTGCCAACGCGGCCATTGTGAGAATTTTCCTTTTTTTTTTTTTTTTTTTTTTTTTCATCCATCGTTTATAATTACAAAAGATTTCTTTCACCACACGGCCATTTCTTTCGAATTTATTCTTCCAGCTCTTTAATCATTTTATTATACTTCACGATTTATCGCTGTAATTTTTCGCTGCACTATAATTTTTGCAAAAAATTTTCTAACCGCACAATTTTGCTCCTAACCTAACCTGATCGCGCTGGGGAAAAAAATCGACTGAGATAACCGGTGGCAAAGGCCATTCCGCCGGTTTAGGCGCAACATCATTTTCGCGAAGTGCACTCGCCGGCCATCGATCGTTCTCTCTCTCTCTCCTTCTCCCCGCATCGGGCAGAGCTCGTGTGTCAGGAACGTGGAAGGACCGGCGTGCGCGAATTTTCGCCGAATATAATATGTAAGCGCGAAATAACGAAAAGACGCGAACACGAAAATACGCTTGGATTCTTGGCGAACTTACCGAGCGAAAAAGCGTAGTCGTCTTCGTGATCTGCCGCTTCCTCGACCGGCGAACGTGTCGTCGTGTGCTGTCTGGCCCGTCTTCCGGTTCTCCGTTCGATATTTCCCCGTTGGTGGATCCTCCTCTTCGTCGATCTCTCACGTCGTCGATTCGATGGACGAGCGAATATCTCGGCACGCATATACTGACGCAACGTATGTCTCCGAAAACGCGAGCGCGACGACGCGCCTCTTGCTCCTCGCGACGGCGGTTATATCACAGCTGTCATTACTCTCACCGATCGTGGCGTTTCCGCCTCTTCGTTCTCTCGTTGCTCTTCCCCGATTTTGCAATCCCGTCAGTCGCGTTTCGTCGGTACCGGCGGTGGCGATGGGCGTCGAGCTCCGCCTCGATGGATATATGTACCTGGGCCTCGACCTAACCTAATACACGTCGAGACGGCACCGGCGAAATTCTTCGCGACAGCGAAGAATTGAGATGTTGTTCATACGCGACGAAGATTAGAGAGAGAGACAGAGGGTCTCGTTTAACGATCGAGAGGAAAGTCTGCTTGTTCCCGGATTTAACACGTCGATCTTTGGCGATGTTCCTTCCGATTGTATTCCTCGATTATCTCTTCCTCTCTCTCTCACTCTGTTTGCTCTACTCTGCTTACTTTCTTTCCACTTTTCCGGTCTGTCGTTTCTTCTTTCCGTGTCCGTCTCTCGCCGCCTCCTCCCCGCGCCACCTTCCTTTCCTTCCTGCTGTTCCTCTCTCTCGGCGGTGCTGGGGATTCGTTCCTCGGGAACGGCACCGTTACTTCCCTCCTTGGTGTCACAGCGCCAACTGACAGCGGCTGGTCGCTCGCCGGTACCCTCGTGCACAGCGGCGGACAAAGATCCCGACGGCGGCCGAGGTGTTACGGAAACACCCGAGCCGGGCCAGTCAGCTGGCTCCCCGGTGGCAGCCGACTGCATCGGCCGTGCGCCGGTGCTGCTATCCTCTCCATTCCTTCGGTTCGATGACGGTCGTCCACGAACTTTCCCGAATCAGCTGGCTGCGCGCCGTGCGTCCTCACCTCCTGTCACTCTTCCCCTCTCCTCCTTCTCCTCCTCCTCCCACCCTCCCTTACCCTTTCCTTTCCTCTCGCGCCGTTCTCGGTATCCTCGCCTCTATATCGTCCTATCAGTTTCCTCACTCCTTCTCGCTCTCTCTCTCTCTCTCTTTCTCTCCCCCTCTCTCTCTCTCTCTTCGTTTACCGTACACACTTTGCGCCGGCGTCCTCTTCCTCCTCTCTAGGTAGAACCGCGCTCTATCCTCTTATGCTCTCCAGTGCGGACCGGAAGTTCTACGAAAGTCCTGCTCGTAGCGGCCGCTTTCTCGCGCGCATGCAATATCCATGATCCGAGAGGCGTTTAAAAGCGACGGCTATACCGTCGAAGCTCCGACGAACGTGGACGAAATCTTTCCGCGGGAGTACGATCGGTGCACGCGCGCGGCCGCGCATCGGCCACGGCGGTAACTCGGTGTCACAAAGGAATGAAAATGAGGGGAAGGTAGGAGGAGGGGAGTCGCGTGAAAATTATGCGAAGGCAGCGGGTGACGTGGAAACGAGACAGGAAACGCGCGACGACGGTGGACTTTTTCCCGTCGCAATCGGTGACCGTACGACCGCTGATATATATCGTTTCTCCCTCCGCGATTTCGTCATAGTCGTTGATGGACGGAATTTATGCAACGCGCAGCACGTAGGACGCGGGGATTTATTAGTCAGAATTTATTTTTATCGCGCGATATGTGTGCGCGCGCGACAGCGACAGCTCTCGATCGCGATATAAATCGATGACGGGGAGGGGGAAGGAATAGAAAAAGAGCGAGCCTTAATTTCTCGTCATTATCATTATCGAGAACTGTAGAGTGGAAAATCACAAAGCGACCGAGGTATATTTCAAAATTCTTGGAACTTGGGTACAAATGGCATCGTGATTACTGTCTCTGTTTTACGAACATGCATTATAGAGGCAGAAAGTATAATTAGAATCTTAATGAATTTCTTTTTTTTTTTTTTTTTTCTCTCGCTGGTATAATTCCAAGAGAATTTTTATCAAGAGGAGGAAGAAATTATTTTGATACTATTTTTTATATTATATGATATTTAACAAAAATAGTTTATAATATTTTTCTATTAATTCTACAACCAAAAGTTTAATTATTTAAAATAATATGTGTAATTAATATCTAAATTAATTTGCGATTAATACAAAAAGATCATGGCTAATCGTTATATGTATATAACGATAATAATAAAATAAATATAACAGTTTGGAAAAAAGCCTATAAATAATATTAGATTTATTAAAATAATAATTGTACATTATTCGACGAATAAAAAATATAATAGAAGAAATAAAAATAAATCTCCGTGAAATCGATTTAGCCTCGCGACATTTGATGCCGGTCGCGTCGTGAAAAGCGATCTCGCGCGATTCCTTCTTCCTTATCGCTCTCGTTCTCGTCAGCTGCCTGAGAATTCGAAATTATACCGCGACCAGTTGCAATTTGCCTGCTACATCGCGAACAGCGATCGATAAGAGTCGTCGGGTTCTACCGAATAGAGAGAATCCCCAGGCCAGGCCCCTCGCGAGAGATGAACGATCACGTGTATAAGCTTCGATCCTCCGTCATCGATATTACGGGAGCTCATCTTAGGGCGATGTTATCACCGTGACTGCGCCCGCCTCCCCCCTTATCTCCGATTCGGTGCATATCGCGTGATATCGCGCTGACCGATAAGCGGTCGAGGGTGATCGATCGATCGCTCGATTGATGTATCGCCGATTTTTGTACGAATACCTCTGGATCTCTCTTCCATCAGCGACGCGCGAAATGATACATCGATTGCGTCGGCTTAATTTTCTTTTCTTTTTTTTCTCTCTCATTGACGTATATAATTTTTTTATCAATCTCAGCAATTTACTTGATACATATATTTATTACGTGAACGTTAATATGTAATATGTACATGTAAAATAGTCGCGTAGTCATGATGAATCGTGTAGATCCGTGACGCACTCGTAAGAAAAACAGAGATACAGACTAATTACGGAAAGAAAAACATTATTGTAATCTTTCGCTACGCTCTTACAATTTTTCCTGCTACAATGTGATGTAACTTTAAGATCGCTTATACGACCGTATTATATAAGAATGAGTAATGGGTAGGGAGAGATAGCGAGAGAGGGGAGAGGAGGGAAGACTCGCAAAAATAAAAAGTCAGGACTCATAAATGCGCCACCCCGCGCCGGGACGACGATGATTCTATGAATTAGAAGGCTTCCCGCCGCGTGTGTGTGTGTCGCAAAAGAAAGAAGACAAAGCGTAAAAGAGAAAGAGAGAGAGAGAGAGAATGAGCAAAGTTTTGCGATAAAGATCGCGGCGACTCGCGTCTGCGAAACCGAAGGGGGGAAGGAAAACTTTCGGAATCGAGGGACGACAATGTTCTTCCGGTGTCGTGCGGCGCTGTCTGGTCGTAAATTGAAACTGTGCGCGAACAAACACACACGCAACGCGCGCGCGCGGAGAGACCGCGCGCTGGAAATTAATATCGAGTCGAGTTTCGTCGGTGAGATTGCGCGCGCGCGCGAGAGCGCCGATTCGATTAATCGCGACGCGAAAATATATATAGACGCGCCGACGACGATTGGTTCACAAATAATCGAAGTGCCGACAGCGATATAGACGTAAATCGCGCGAAAGCCGAGGTAAATTTTACAAGATAACTTGGGTAGAGTCGTAACTCGTACGGATGAATGACTTTAATCAAACTGCGTTTTCGCGTTATTTCGCGTAAGGGTTGCGAAAGTACGTCGAAAAGTCACTCTCTGGCAGAAGAATTTGTACCGAATCAGTTTTATTGCAGGGATAGCTTAGAGTTTTTTATGTTAAATATAATATATTCTTTTAATTTACAGAGATTTGGAAACGATTCGCAGTAAATATCTAAATATTCCCAATATTGACATTATATTTAAATTAAATAAATCAATTGAATTACATTAAATTAATTTAATTAATTAATTAAATTACAAATAAAATATTAGCATTATTATTTAAATTAAACAAATAAATTATGATTTATATTTAGATCGATAGTTATGTCCGCAAAATATATATTTATTAAATGTTTCTAATACGATCTGCAAAGAGTTAAACTGCGTTAAACCAATTGTATCTCTCAGGTTCAAACGGGATCACCTGGTGGGTCACGATTCGAGTTGACCCACTTTATCTCTTACGCTGTTGTAATCAAATTGCGTCAAGTAAAATCTCGAAGAGAGATCCAAAGTGGCACTTTTCCTTTCAAACGCTCTCAGCTGTATTATATTTAGAATACCTCCTCTCTTCGAACGAGACAAACATTCAAACTTTGATAATATCAGCCGAGACATGACGAAAAATAGATCTCGGTTAATTTTGACGATTTGACGCTCATGAGAACGCAAGCTGTCCGCGAACGTTCGCGATGAATCCAGGAGAGAAGGGTCGGGCATGGTCGATTATTACGAATACGGGGAATCTACTCTCCCCGGCCACAGCGAGTCGCCTCTCTTCTTCTGGTGCTCGCATGTTAGGATCTGTAGCGCGCGAACACGGGGGGTTGCTTTCTATAAATCCCTCCATTGTTCGCGGAGAAGAGAGAGAGGGAGCGGTCAGCTACGCCCTTCTGGGAGCGAAAGGATTGTAATTTTACGACGGGGTGGGAGGGGGGAATCGACTGCCGGTCCCACCGGTCCGAACCCTTAAACGGGGGACACAGAGGTCGGGCAACGTTGCCTGTGTATTGTGTGTCAGGGAATCTGAACTCTCTACCGCCACCTTCTAACTGGGTCGACATTTTTTTTCCACTTCTCTCTCTCCTCGCATCTCGTTCCTAACGCTTCTTCTTCTCTTTCTAATGTTGATTATGCTTGCTTCTCGCGCAAGATCACGAGATCACTGCGGGGAGCTAGCCAAGGTCGAACGAGAACGAGTTTCGAAAGAGCGACCCAATGACGATGTCTTGCCCTGGTTATAACATAGGAGGACACGTGGCGTTCGAAAGAAGTAAATTCGGAAATCGGAAAAGAGTTTATCCAGTAGAAACGCATCAGTCTGGAAATTAAAGTATCATAAAATATGATCTAATGTCATTAATTGAACGATTAATAATGTCATTAATTTGAAGAAACATGGAATTTATAAAATCGAATATGTCAATCAATCTGCGTCAATTCCTTTCCTGCTACAAATTCGTCTATCGTTTACATTATCCTCTTCTTAAATAATCGTTAAATAATCCAAAGAGCGGGCAAAGAAACAAAAAAAAAAAAAAAGAAAAAGAAAAAAAAAAGAAAGAAATTAACATTTACTTCCAGCACATTCTTCTAAAGGTCTCCGTCGCGAATAGCATGCGTGGAAACCAACGTGACATTACACACGTATCGCGATTACGCAATCGAATGCAACGCGGGACAGGTGCAATCGCCCCGTCACTCAAGGCAGACAAACTTCCACGAAGCGCGTTTCCATGAAACCGCGGCTTTTATATCGTTCGACTCTGCAACGTGCGCAGAAATATTACATTGTCTCTTTCTCTTGGGAACGTAAACGCGAACACGCGATCCATCCGAAAATGTCCCGACGGCCAACGCGATGGTGTTTCTTCCTTTTTCGTGAAGGGTTTCATGAAACCCGGTAAACGCGGAAGGGCTCGAAACCGCAACGAATGACCGGCACTCGGGTCAATGACGAAATTCCTGCGTCAACTCATCCGAATGCGGTAAGAATCCGCGCCCAACTCATTCGAATGCGGTAAGATTTATAAAGAATCTTCTCACGCTTGCTGTTCGTAAAAATACGATGGAAAAGAAATAATAAAAAACGATAAGATATGGCAAAAATAAATTGACGTAGAAAAAAATTCATTCATTTTATATAAGATAATTATTATGGGGGAAAAAAATTAAGAATAAAATAAATAAAAATAATAAAAGGCATGGCAAAAATAAAGTGACGTAGAAAAAATTCATTCAAGATGTAGGATAATTATTACAAAGGAAAAAAATTAAAGAAATTAAAATTAAATAAAAAAGCTGTGTAAACTATAAATTAAATAATAAGTAATACGATAAACATACCCGTGGATTCGCATTTTCAAAAACTTGGAGAAACTTTAGATAAAAAGTGGAAATTCGTATAAATGGCTCGATATATATCGCGTAGAAAGATTGATTTTCTTAAAGTCGGCGGATTCAAGAAAGAATGACAGGCGTTTACAGTTGCAAACCGAGGTTGCACGTGAGGTAAGCCTCAGTCACACCAGAGCCGTTCTAACGTTAAATTTACGAGCGTCTCGCTTTACAAGGTAGCTTGATATCGTATACGCTACGAGTGACGCAAGGATTACGAGCTTTCTCGGGATCCGACACGCTTTCGGCCTATAAAAGCGGGATGACTAATTTCGGTGTCTAGAGATTGTGTGCAGGTGTTGTCAGGATCGATTCAACGGCGAGATGTTTCGGTTTAACGCGAAGCACCATCTTGCACGAACACGTTCCTCTTCCTCCTCTTGCCTCCTCCTCCTCTCTCTCTCTCTCGTGTAACACGGGCACGCGTGTGCATAGCGCGTAATAGTTTACCGATAAAGTGCAGGCCACAAGCAAGGAATATCTCGAATCTCACAGCTATCTTATGATTTAATTTGTTAAAAAAAGGAAATTGCTACTGTACGATATTTATTCTTCTGTAATTATACAAAAATACGCATTAAATGATAACAGAAATATTTGTATTTAAAAGCGATCTCAGATAGTCAGGATGTCTACCCAAATCTTGTAAAAAAAAATTCCCTGATTTTCCAGATATTTTTGTTCAAAATTCCAGGTAAAGAGAATATTTTAAAAATTTTTTGGTGCAATTTATTTCTCCTCTAAAATAAGTTTTTTTTTAATTGTATGCGCTTTCTAATACTTTTCATTCATACGAAGGAAAAACACAAAGCCATGAAAATAAAAATTTTTAACTTGCATATTTTCATTTTTTATCACTAAAAATTAAAATAAAGGATATGTACTGCATATTCAGTATTTTGTGTTAAGACATTGAATATATAAACATAAATATATATTTACAATATATTATAAACACATATATAATTCACAACTTGGTGGATTGTCTACTGCTTACAGTATAAAAACAAAATCATCAAAGAGAAATTTTTTTTTTAAATTCCCTGAATTCCAATAAAATTCCATGAAAATTCCTTGATTTCTCCAAGTACAAAAAAATTCCCTGAGAATTCCAGGTTTTCCATATTTTTCCACGAAGTAGACATCCTATTAGTTGTCTCAGAGAGAAATAATGCATAGGCAATTTTGACAAAAATCGCTCTTTTGATAAATTTTAGATAAATATTAAAAACCAGATGAATATTAAAAATAAGTATTTTATTTTTTCGCGATATATATAAATCAAGATGACACGAATTGTTCGTATATACGCATTCTTGTATATCGCGAAACAGATATTTCGACACCGTTTCTCGCAAAGGGACACCGGGTACAGCGCGTCGAAATTCAATGCACTCTGTGAAGAGAGGCTCTCGCACTCCCAAGCACGCTGACGCAACCGCTGACGAAACAACAGCTGGACTCGCCTTCGAGTACCCTTCTTCGTACTACGGCGAATAGCGAGTGTCGCCATACAGAGAGAGAAAGAGAAAGAGAGAGAGAGAGAGAGAGAGAGAGAGAGAGAAGGTTTTCCACATGCACAACTCGTGTTTCGCAAAGTAGGCAACGCGCACGTCAAACTTCTCTTCAAGTGTCGCGTCTAAATAGCAGGATTTAAAGCCGAATTTTCAATGACGGAGAAACACGCGGAAAAAAAAAATCTCCACGTTTTCGTCTGCGATTCATGGGGCAGTGATTGGCGTCGGAAATATGTTTTCCCCCGTAAAATAATCTCCGCTTTCATTCATGATTCACGATGACGATTGACACGAGACGCATCTTTCCTGTCCGTGCCGTCGAAATGAACATAAGGGTGGGTTTCCAATCCCCGCTGAAAAGTTCTCGGCGAGCCTACCCACGAGCTCCCGAAACTCGATAGAGATTTCGTCGTCCCTTCGTGCCAGCGACCGTCCCGGAAGTTGTCTCACGAATTTCCGTACAACATGACGGTCTCATGACGACCGGGAGAGGATAACTACGACGACAGGCGCGCGCGATTCATGAATATTCACGACGCGCCTTGGAAACTGGCAAGAGGTAGCGATGACTGGGGATCAGGGAAAAAGAAGGGAAACTGACAGAGAGAGAGAGAGAGAGAGAGGGTGCAGTACAACAATTTCTTCAGCCGTTGTTCCAAACGCGAAAGATGCAACAGCCGCATTCCTCCCATCCAGTAAGATTGGAAGTATTCGAACGATGCATCGTGTCATCCGAATAATTCGAATAAAATCAAATACGAAACTTCTTCGATTCGAGATATTCCAATGCCCGGACTATGCGTCTCCGGAAGCGGAGGTATTCGATGAATATTTGAAATACACATATTCTCCAAAAATGCCTCGCGTTGTTTGACCAAACGGAATCGACGATGATAAAAGGGAGAAAGGGAAGAAGAGAGTGAAAATGTCTCTCCTTGTCTTTTTTCCTCCTTTTTCCCTCCTCGCCGCCCTTTTTCCTTGTCACTCGCTCTCTCTTTCTTTCTCTCGTCTTTTCTCTGTTTAACCCGCGGCGCAAATTGGCATTAATCGCATTAGGGCGAGACCTTCCGCCAGTCCCGCACGCGCGAGGTAATTCCGCTCCTACGCGACTACCGGAAGGACCGGAAAGGAGCAGCCGGAAGCCACGCGTTCGTGAATCCGCGCCCGGCGAGTTTCTTTGGTCGTCACGACCGCTTAACCCTTCGCCGTCACGCTATTCGCGCCGCATGATAGCGTTTTAAACGTTAAACTTGGGGTTTCAAACCGCAGGGTTGTTAAAATAAGAAGTTAAAATTATAGCCTACAATAACCCAGGAATGTAAAGACATTAAAAAAATAATTGAAATTTTGTACTTTAGATTAATTTGCATTATAGTTCTTAAATCTTTTTTAAACACAAATAAATGCTCTCTATTTAAATATTATAAGATTAAAAAAAAAATTTACTATAGAATTAATAAAAATTTTAATGAAATCTTTTTAAATAAACTATAATTTCTTACGCGAATAATTATGACGCATTCGCGTCCGATAATCTAATTAAGCTTCTCGTGTATACACTTATGAAAGACTCGATAAAATAATCGAAACTGCCTTCTTACACGCGGAACGTATGTCTCTTCAATGATAAAGTAACAAAATATCGTCGTGATAAACTAATCCATCGATAAGGTTTTCGATTTCGAAATCGAGCTCAAGAAGCACTCATCGTAACACTATCTCGTCAGCAAATTATCGACCATGTACTCGGATAAGAATTTTACTCTCCTCGCGAAGGAAGAGAATAAAATTTAATTTTCACAATCGCAAATATATATTAAAATAAAAAGAGAAACTTTTCTTATAAAGTATCTACGTTCAAGAATCTAATTGTGAAATATATACTCTAACAAACCATTTGTAATATTAAAAAAAAAAATATTACATGTAATTATACCATGTCTAATCGATCGAATGTGTCGAACATCAGTTGGAGCAACTCAATAATTATACCTTTCCACAGACAGTGGTTGGTCTAGATAAGGGAATCAAGGATTAATCGTCGATGTGTATATTTGTTCAACACATTACGAGAAATCGCTTCGCAGCACATTTAATTAATTCTGTCTAACTACAATCGAGAAATTATCGTATCGTTACCGATATCTCGATCGTAAAATGATGTCAAGGAACGCGCGGCGCTTCTTTTCCTCCCATTAGCCGCTCTCATTGTCTCCGAAAGCGATAATAGTCGCTCTCCCTGTCCTCGTCTCGGACCGCGCG
Organism: Formica exsecta; assembly: GCF_003651465.1. Lineage (NCBI taxonomy): Eukaryota > Metazoa > Arthropoda > Insecta > Hymenoptera > Formicidae > Formica > Formica exsecta. The sequence continues at coordinate 1,054,027 of NW_021853381.1, forward strand.
GCCTTTTTTCTCTCCCTTTCCTTCCTTTTTTTTTGCGGCCAAGTCAGCCGCGCAAGGCGACGAGCGCGCATTAAACGCTTTTTAAATCCTTTTTCTCTCGTTATAAAATTCAAAATTGCCACTGTCTCGCGCGGCAGAGGTGGAAAAGTAGGCAGGCAGAAGGCGGAGGAGAGAAAAGAGGCGCAGGATACGCGTTAACCTTCCGCGCGGCTACGCGACAGAACCGCGGGACGTTAATGCACATTTTATTACACGCGTCTCTTAAATGGCGCTTTTACGTCATTCATCGCGTGCGCGCGCGCGCGCGCGATCTCCCCGGTGAAAGGCCAAACTCATCTAGAATTCGAGCAGACATTACCGGAAAATAATGACCCTGGGGGTGAAAGCGATGACCCAGATCGTCCTTCGCGTCTCGCGAGCAGCGCGCGTATCTAATTCGCGACATTATACTTATTTTCACCGAAATTTTTATCGTTTTTTCCTTTGGGAACTCTTGACATCTCGAATTATAGTCCGCGAAACATCGAGCAAATATCACGATACCTTGAGACTGGAATAATCGATAATGTTGGTAGAATAAAAACTGAAGTGTAACCATGATTATACAGATATCTGCGATATTTTTAGAATAGCATTGATCATTTTAATCGCAACGGTATTGATCGTATTTAATCATATTAATCTAATCGAAAAATATGACTATGCAAGAACAATTTACAAAAGACATCTTGTGTCAATCGATATGAAACAAGTTTAATTTTTATTTTTTATTTTGGTATTATAAAGCAAATAGAAGATTAAATCACGAGATTTTTAATTTTGGATATTAATGAAAAAAAGGAATTGAGAAGCCTGCGTTTTTTTTTATGAAATTAAATATAAAAAATATCAAGTCTCTTTTATGCACCGACATTGGCTCTTTGCTCTTCATCTTCTAAAAAGCTTTTACTACAACATATTTCTTTTCCTTCTATAAATCTCTCGGACCATGTTCCAATGATTGATCAAATATTTCATGTGGGTATTTGAAATATCAAAGTCGATTTTTGGTTGTCAACGACTGATGAAATACTCTTTCGGGGTTACTTTACACATCTTACACATTAAATTCACTCTCTCCACACACAGAAAAATATTATTCTATTGCTAAGTAAAATGATTACTCAGTTTTCTTTACTTCTTGTAAGTAACAGTTATTTTTAACAAAGAATATTTTCTTAATAATAGTCTTAAAATAGACTTGTCACAAATTTTAGAAATACTCATTATCACATGTACTCAAAAAAAGTAAATATTTTCTTTTAAAGAATGTTATAAAATTTTATCGAAGAAAAGTCAGATATGGTTAATTTAATGTAAGAAAATTTATTAGATCAGAAAAATTTAATGAATTTCTTTCAATTATATAATTTAATATTCTTGATTGAAGTATTAAATTTACTAGGATTCAGAATACATTTTGAATAAATTTGATGCTTATGATAAACTTATGATAGATTTGCGGATATATGAACTTTTGAAATACTTGAAACAAGTAATATTTACTTGTATATAGTATGTATTTTTCTGTGTGCATCTGACCCTTACAATTCGGCTATACAATGACACGCTATTATATATTATTAGTTATTGTTTCACATGATCGCGAAGCCACGACTGCCAAGACCGAAACGAGAGAACTCTGGCATTCCTTCCAAACGCGCGTTGCAAATCCGATCGCCGCCGATGCGTACATACATACGTATCGCGAGCATCCCGATAACGCGTGGAGCCGGAATGGCGACGACTATACTGGAAAGGACCCACCGTTAATTCTCTATTCGCGAACAAAGGAGGAGAAGACGGTGGTGAATCTCGCGTGAGCGCGAGCGAGCGCTCGCGTATCGATCGCCCACAGGAACAAAGAAGCAAGCCCGGGAACGAAGCGAGCCGGACCAAGTTCCCGCTCTCGATTGCGTACGCGAGGTTTGCTCCTCTCTTCCCTTTCCCTTACCCTTCTCGAAGGGGACATTCTCGCATACGCGCCCGCACGAGTGCGAGAGACCGGCGGATCGAGATTATAAATTCGAATAACTCGCGAAAGAGGGAATTGTCCATTAGGGTTCTCCGGGGAAATTCAGATAAGGGCCGAAAATATTTGCCGGAATTTTTTTTTTTTTTTTTGCAGGAACGGGAAGGATTTTGACAAACGAACGAGCGCGGTGATGTGGCTTCGAGCGATCAATGCTAAACGGGGTTGAGGGAACTTCAAAGAGAGGCGGAGAGAGGTAGTGCATATTTATGCGAGTAACGCGCAATCAAAGTGCCAAACGCTAAAGATGTAACTGACAATGTGCTATTTTACTATTATTATTACTAATGTTATTTTAAAATTACATTTTGCCACATAGATTTTATCATAAAAATTATTTGCATTAAGGGAACATACCCGTTTGAACTCTCAAAAAATGAGTACATTTTTTTGCAGCGCAACGACTTGATAAAAACTTTTTATTTTTTTACAATATTAATACAATATTATTAAATACTTAAATAAAAATTTTTAGCTTAAAAAAATTTTTTTTTAAAGTTACGTGAATATTTGCAAATATATATTTTTTTGCACACCGTACATGAGAATTCGGATTACGTTCGACGGATTGACTTCAAATTTTACATGCGAGTTTCTGATAAGATTCCGTATCTGTTAACGAAATCTTTTTTAATCCGGTTTTCCATTTTTTTTTTGTTATAAACAAAAAAAGATAGATTCAAAAAAAAAAAACGGAACTTATTTTCAACGTGCCGCTATTTTCATATTTTTTAAAATTCTGGAAGAACGTTTCGATAAGATAACTATGAATGTTTAATCAAAAATACAAGTATTTTTGATTTCAGATATGATAAACGAACATTTTCATGCACGACGTACATGAACCTAAAATTTGACGAGCTCTGCAAATATTCGCAACTTAAAAAAAAAACTTTCTAAACTGAAAATTTTTATTTAAGTACTAAATAATATTGTATTAATATTATTAAAAAAAAAAAATAATAGCGTGCGAGAAACGCCGAGTCGGAAAAATCTCCCGCCGCGGGCACGCGGGATGAAATATCGCTTGATTGATGAGACATCGATTTTTCAAAAGGCGCCCGCGGTAGCCGCCGTCCAAATATCCGCGCCCAATATCTCTCGCTATCACGGTGTACAAGAGCGAGATAGCACGGGAGGGGGGGGGGAGAATGGGGGTTGCGGCGTAGGGTGAAGACCGACGATGGGGATTCGCATTAAAACAAGGCGTTTTATCGATTGGCGGAGAGAAGCGTGCTTCTAGGACAAAGAGGACGGAAGGCCGCGTGCGCCACAGTGCCACACAAAGGACTCTCGCATCCTGCTACACGATATGTTTCGTCCCCGACCCGTCTTCGCGGCCACTCTTTTCCTAAGCTTTTCCCGATGTCTTTCTCCTCGAATTATTCCGTTTCGACTAGATATTCTCGTCGCTCGTGGAAATTCCGGAAATTGCTGTCGCGCGAGTTTAAATATTTTTCGTCGGTCTGACTGAGGTTAATGAAAATTCTCGAATGTCTTTGATGAGAAAAATGCGTACAGTATATATATATATATATATAATGATAGAAAGAGCGTATTAATTCGGACTTCGAGGAGATTTTAAATTGAAATATTTATATATTTAAGTCAAATATACGTCATGTTAGATTTAATATGTTTTGTTTGACTTAAATATATAAATATTTCAATTTAAAAAATTGTATTTAGTTGAACGGATTTAGTCAAATTAACAATTTTTTTTTTTTTCAGTGTACGTAGGCACGAAATTTAAATTTATTTTCAATGTCTCCGACGTTTCTGGAAATATTCGAAAATATAACGATCGTTTGTGAATATTAAATCGGGTCTCGCGCGCTTCCGCGATAGACGCGTAATTATTTAGATTGACTCACCTGACTGACTCCTCGCGATATGCAATGATGACTCATCGATGAGTCATCGCGATCCGTGCTTGTTTGACGTCTAATTCTTTTTATCAATCGCCTGACCTAAATCCGTGAAGGCGTCCCGACTCTACTACAGTTACTATCCGAGTCGGAGCACCTGAAGGTACACGTCATTCCTTCCATAAAAGACTGGTTGAAAAAAATATGATTCTGCGTTGGGGAAACGTCACGTCTTATTCGAGAATACGATCGGTACGTCATCCACACTCGATTAACGACCCCGGCGTGATCGACGACAACGGTGGGAAGCGATAGCGTAACTTCCTAAACAAAGGAGGAGGGAAACGCGTGCAAGAGAGGGAGAGAGAGAATTTAACCACCACCATCATCACGACCAGCATACACTACTACTATTTTAGAAAAGATGTATTCCCCCCCTAGAGACCGTGGCACGTGGTCGAATTTTGTGCAGCAAACAATATCCTTTGTTCCTTTGAGAGCTTCTTGAAGCCGAAAGTACGGGATCCTTGTTCTTGGGAACAAAGGACGCACCCTAAGTTGCAGTCGCGAGAAATAATCGATAGCGGAAAAATTTATATTCGCGCCTTAGATTAATATTTTATTAAGGGAGTGCAATTGAGATCATATATAAAATTAGTTCACGGATGAAGAGGACAGACGCCGTGGCTTTAATCGGGATAATATTCTCGAGGACATTTCTCCGGGAAAGGACGAGGTTGCTTTTCTAGAGTCAATTTTCTTCCGTGGCGGCGTCGCCATTTTAACGAGGGACTCGACGAATAATGCAAAGTACACACTGAAACAGCCCCCTCCTGCCTCCCCTTTCTCGCTGTTTGTCGGTCTCCTTCTCTCTCCATATCATCACCATATCGCGCAGAGATTCGTCTCTCGGCGCGAGATCGCGCTGAGATTTTTGCGAGCGCAGCGATACGGATTTAACGGTGGAAGCGGAATTGATTTCTCTCGAGTGGCCGAGACAACGCTCTCGCGTGTGTTTCATTGCTTCGGGCGGATAACAAGGGGCGAATGAGAAATCGGGTGCCCGAATAAAACCCCGAAAATAGCCGGCTGCTACTCGCACGGTGGACAAATGGCGCGAGAGCGAGAACGAGGACGTCACCCCGTTAACGTCTTCGCCGTCACGAAACGAGGTCAGCTCAAATATCGTCGTCGGAGCGACGACGACGACGACACTCTTCAAAGACTATTCGTTTCTCTAACGAGAGACGTCAGGATTTCATTACGTATCTCGATTGAGCCGCCCGTAGCTGGCGTTTCATTTTCTCGCGCGCATTTTCATTAATCTCGTAACGTATATGAAGGTTGAACTTTGTCCACTAGTTCTTGTTCATGTGTATCAGAAGATTTTGTTTATAAAAACTAATAAATAATTAAAAATATTAATTTTTAAATCGAAAAAATAATATTTTTTTCTCCTAGTTTTATGTATTTTTTTTTATATTCTTTAAGTAATTGATAAAAGTAATTAATATTATATTCGTAAAACCATTCAAGAAAAATCTAGATAAAAAGTAAAAGGTCTGGGAGAGGTTCTTTGTCATCAATTGTGTCAATCTTTTTCCACGTCATCGATTAAGAATTCGTCTTCGTCGAGGGGCGTTCCAAAAATAAATACAAATCACCAAGCGCGCGATATTATATCATTTTCATAATTAAATTATGTTAAATTAGTCGTACTCTGGTAGACAGATATCTCAATTTAATATTAATACAAAACAGTTACAAATTATAAATATTTTAATTGTAATTATAAATCAACATTACAAATATTTTGTAATTTTTTAACAATGTTTAAAAAATTAATAATAAGAATTCTTTATATGAGAGGGGGGAGAAAGGATATATATATATATATATATGTCGTAGCCAGATTACATAATCCATCGTTTTATAAAACGTCTAGAGATTTTATAAAGTGCGGTCACATTCTCAAATCACGGTTGAAAATGAAATATTTTACAATCTGGTTAAGAATTTTAGTCTTTTTATAAAACGCTAACAAACGACCCGTCATATTGTCAAACGCAACGATTTGTACATTGTTTTAGATTCTGGCAGGTTCATTTCAATCATTTTATGAACGGCGCGTTTTTATCGACCTTACTTTATATTACATTTGATAAAATAATAAATGTCTTTTTTTATTTTTTTTTTTCACGCTTGTATTTGTCTTTATTATTTGTTTTCATTATTTTCAACAATTTTATTTATGTTACTTTTATAAAATCTCTCTTAATTGTGATAAATACAATAAGTAATAAATACAAGTGTTCATACAAGCTTTTTCTCATTTAGAAATACACATAATTAATTATTAATATCATAACATAATTACCTATTAATTTTCTATAAATGGTTGTTCTACAAAAATAGTTCATAAAATGACTGAAATAAACCAGCCAGAATCTAAAACAATGTACAAGTCGTTGCGTTTGACAATGTGGCGAATCGCTTGTTAGCGTTTTATAAAAAGACTAAAATTCTTAGCCAGATTACAAAATATTTCATTTTCAACTGTGATTTAAAAATGTGGCCACACTTTATAAAATGCCTAGACGTTTTATAAAACGATGGATTATGTAATCTGGCTACGACATATACTATATATATATATATATATATATATATATATATGTCCCCCCTTGCACACGTAACTATCGTCTCTCTCTCGGTTTTACGAGCGCACCAAATTTTACGAACGACTGAGGGGGGGATTATCGTGATTTTCCTCGGACGTCGGGTGTTGGCCCTGCCAATGATCGCGTCGTCCCGCGCAATGGGACAGAAAGAGAAGCGAGCGATGGTAGCAGGTAGAGAAAAATAGCTCGGGTAGAGGAGACAAACTGGCCAAAGGATGCTTTTAAAAATTTTACGAGCAGCGCAGCCATGAGAGAGAGAAAAAAGAACGAAGAAAGTTTCGCGAGGAAAGGCAAAAAAAGAGAGGACTCGGTTAAATCTCTGGGCCTGTTGGTAACAACGGAGAACGCTACTTTGAAAGAAGAATGGGAAGAAAATTGCACCATGTCTGAAAAGAATGACGAGGAGTCATTTTCGACTCGTCCTGTCTGAGAAGAGTAAAATTAAATGACGCCACGTTATAGTCTAATGTACAATTTAGAGAAGGCTTCATCATGGCGCGTTCAAAGGGGAGAGCCGGCTGTATACTCTAAGCACTTAGGAATTTAGAGCGTATAGAAATAATTACGAGAAAATTTAACCAACCGGTATATTGTCGTTCACCAAAGACTTTAATAAAGACTCTATTTTATATATAATAAGATTATAAATGGATTTTCATCTAAATTATATATATGTCATGAAATACCTAAAATAGATAAAATTATCTAAAATAGATTTAAGAATGAGAGAGAACTATAGCTAGATAAAATAAAATTAAAAAAAAAAAAATGAGTTAGATCAGTCAAATTGACATTGCAACGTTCTTGCAAGATCATCCACTTTCCTTTCTTTCTTTGTCCTACCCTCACCGATTTCCATCACCCCGTTTTTTTCAACCCCTGGCCTGGCGTTACCTCGCACCCAGGCCATTGTTACCGTTTTTATTGAGCCCGTTTCTTCCATACAGACCATCTGCATGCATCGCTACTTTATCAAAAGGATCGTTTCAACAGCAACGGCGACGAAGACGATGACGTCGACGACGTCGAAAGGAAAAACTCGCGTCGCTCTAGCCCGGGTATGGATTTTCCTTTTATTTTCCGTATCGACTCCACCCGAGGGAGAGAAGACACGTTTGGGTTTTCGAAGGAGCAGAAGGGAAA